>NW_027514511.1:300000-445000 GCF_048772815.1 Callospermophilus lateralis | reverse complement strand
CACCATGAAATATATATCATCCACAGATCCAAAAACATTCATTTCACTGAACATGGATTTATGTATAATGTTGTTCTACTAGGAAGCTCACCTATAGCTTGAAATTTCAGTTCCAACAGCTTTTAGGAGGAGTAATCTCTTCTCACAATTTGTAACTGCCAAGTCAGGCACCTCACAAAAATTTACTTGTGATATCACGTAGGATTCTATATGTGCATATAAAAATACATGTGCTGAATAGGCTACAGAGAAAGGGAGACAGGAATACAGATATTTTTTAACTTTAAAAACACATGGAGAACTATTTCAATTAAAAATTGACTAGATTAATAACACCTACCATTTATCTTGCAAAAGGCAAGACCAATATACACCATGTCTCCTCTGAACTGCTTGTATTTCAATTTTGTTTCGGTTATTTTTCTCCATCATATTAGTATTAGTTGTTAGAGTCTCATAGAGTATGGGTTATTGTGAGGGATATAGTATTTTGAATGGAAAATTGAAAAATGAATCCAATGAGTATGCATATATATGGTATACAATAATCTTCCCACTCTCATCCAGAACAATGCCTTGACATTACCTTCGCCCCAAGTAAGACACAATTAGAGGAGTAGAGTTAAAATATCTGTGAATACATATCTGGGATAGAAAATGCTCAGGAGTTCACAAACATGGATGTGGTAGAGGAGTTTCCAAAAGTAAACGACAGGGTTGATCTCCCAACCTGATCTTTCAATAAAATTGGGAGTCATCTTGCCACACAGCCATGAGAAGATAATTTTTTCTTTACTATAAATTAGTGCAAATTCCAAACCTACTTGGAATTCCTTCCCATGCCTTGAACTCACCCATATCTGGCTTTCTCACCAGATTGCAGCCCTCTCTGAAACTTTAGTGACACCTCATAAATATTGGCCTTCCCTGGCCAAAGACCCTCTCTAGGCTCTAATGGTCCTCATAATTTTTGATGCTGGGGCCAGCAAATAAAAAATGTAACCTATAATTAGTGTGATGCTTGTCAAAGTTCTGTTTTCTGTAACTCCCCTTTTGTGTAACTTTCTGGGGTATAAAGCTGGGCTGTAGGAAATGTGGGAATGCTGTCTTGTTTCCGCTGTTTGAGAGGGAGAGGCAGCCCACCCAGATGAAATAATAAGCTTGCTTTAATTTGATTTTAATTGGAGTCAGTGGTCTTTTCTTGCATCCTGGTCTAATATTTTAGAGTTCCCCAGTGAGATGACCCGACCAGATCACAAGACCAGACTCCTGGAAATTCTGAAGCTGGCCTTTCCTCCAAGGCTCCGGGCTGGAGAGCCAAGTTCAAAGGCCTTGGAGTGAGCCTTCAGTCCGGGGAGCACTGCAGTGAACCATCGCACTATAACTATTAGCAAGCACCTGGTGGAGGAGGCCTCCATAGGTAAGTGGTATCTTTATTACATCTGATATCCGGTAAAGGGACATCTCTTCTGATGACAGAGAGGTGGCATGGGGAGGCTCACATATACTCCTGTCCGGGACAGTAACAAGAATCATTCTGTCCTCTGTTCTGTTCTGTAGGGAATTCCTCTGAAAGGGTAGAGAGGTGCCAACGGGCACGCAGGAGCTCCTTCCCCGGAGCTTTAGCAAGACGTTGTATTGCTCCTCTGTTTTTCTGTTTCTTCACCGGTTTTCTGTTTCTTTGTGTTTTTTTCTGTGTTCTGTATGTTTTTGGTTTGTTAGTTTTTGTGCGTTTTGTTGTGTGATTTCTTTGGTAAAAACATAATGATATTGGACGTGAAAATGGGTAATAAAGCAAGTAAGCCTGACACCCCTTTGGACTGTGTTTTAAGGAACTGTGATGAACTTTCCCCCCCTTTGTCAAGCAGGATGAGAGAAGCCCCTAGCTGGTTGCCTGGAGCACACCCACTGCAGAGGGCAATGCCTGCTGGTGACCTAAGAACTGAGTATCTCTTAGGTGAAAAAGTGAAACTCCTTTAAAACCTCTTGTCACTCCAGATCAAGAGAGTCACAACCTTTCGGCAGAATCCCCTGTGTTTCTCCTTTGTTAGCAAAGCAGTAAACCTCCCTTTTTCTTTTTCTCAAACGCTGTCCTCATTATTAAATTGGTATTAATTGGCTTCAACATCAGGAACCAAAATTTAAGTTACAAATTTTGATACCCTCCCCCGGACCCTGGGACTTTTTGAGAGCTGACTACTGAAATATTAGGAGACGGAGCGTGCTCGGGGTGGAACTGAACCAGAGGAGCTAATCCTGTAAGTAAAAGGAGGGACTGAAGGACTCCCAGCAGCTGCCAAAGCCCTGTTGCTTCAGAGAATTCCCTCCCTCCGTCCCTGCACTGTAAGAATTATGCCACCTCTGTCTTATTAAAAAAGAGAATAAGAAAAAGGGGACACTAAATGCAGTAAAGTCACCATGGAGACCCTTGATTTCACATTTCAGGTTGCTCCTCTTTGAAAACATCTGTTCCCCTTGTGGGGACATCTATCGTGCTACAGGTGTAGGAGATTTTTCTCTTATCTGTTATGTTTTAAAGGCTTCTGTCTGTCAGCCGTAGTCTGGAGCTCCTTTCTGTCTGTCTTGTGTCTTTGTTTCTGGCCCTTAAAGACATGTGCAATAATGTGTTCATATTATAAATTGTTTCTTGGGAATGATCTTAGCTCAATGTGTGTCTAAATGATGACGTTTTATTGTAACAATCTGGTATCTGAATGGGTTTTTGAAGCATTGTACAATCTTGCAGTTAAAAGTCTGGTTCATATAATTGTTTAGTTTATGATTTTAGATAATTCATGCAAGAGAACTTAAATACTTAGCATGGAAAACTAAATAACTCTATTTCCAAGTTGGCAAGTAACTTCCCATTCAGTCTTATTTTTCACCAGTTTTGAATTGGGTAGACTGGGAAAATATCACAGTGTGTACCAGTGCATTAATTTGGAAAAGGATAGTAAATCATAGTATGGTATCTGTTGACAGAACAAGATGTAAAGATATAAAATTTTGTGAATTGTAACTTAAAATTGTACCATAATTTTCAACATCCAAACCTGAAAATTATGGTTAAAATGCCTTAGGCCTGAGGTGTCTGCTCAGAATAGCAGTTTTTCCCTGCTCCTTCCAGACCTCAGCCAGGCCTTATGTTGAAATGCAAATGAAAGAAGCCTACTAGCTAAGTAGGAGACTGATCTGAGGCCTAAGGGGGGGGGAGAAAAAATTACATTGTATGGTATTTACTAATAACTGCCCAGCCACTTTTTCTAGGACTCTTATTTTTTTCCTTAGATTCTGTATTGTTTTTAACTCATGATTTTTATCCTACAGACCTAGGTTAATGTTTTTCTGATCTGTTCTATCTTTGACCAACAGTGGAGTTTTTGAAACATTGCAATGGAGATTTCACCTGTGAAAAGCTACAAGGCCTTTACTATAATTATGTGTGCACACTCTTGTTATGTGTTGTATGTGTATATATACATATGTCCGTATATCATGTATATTATATACAAATTAACATACATAAGGAGCGCTCATAAAAAAAAAAGGAGCACTCACAAAAACAAATTTTAAAAAGCGGATTCAAAGATCTTTAATTTACGTGATTTAAATGGTTCACTTTAAATTGGATGAACAGATAAAAATAAATGTCTTTAAATTTAAGCTTACATGTTTTTCTAGGTGTTCAAAAATCTAACAAAATATTAATGTCGACAAAAGGTCTAATATGCCTTGGTTCTAGGACTTTTCCTTCAACAAAAAAATGGTCTACACTGTTCAATACTTTTGTCTAATATTTTGATAAATAAATAAATTAAATTTGATATTTGATTACTCATTCATGAGTATTATTGTTAGATATGTTATTGATTTACTAAGGTCTGTATAAGTTTGTTCTAAAGTCTGTATAAGATTGTAAAAATCAGTCATGTGTAAAAGACACAAAAATTTCTTAAAACATACGTTTACCAATAACATTGTGTTTATTAAGTTTTATTTTTCTAGAGCAAGCAACCATAAATATTAAACAACTTATTAAATATGATCTGTTATTTTAGAGCACTGTACTGCCATTTCTTTAAAAGCTAAACTTGGTTAATGTAGAAACATCAGTGCAATTGTGATGCTATTAATGTGCTCATATCTTCCAGGAATACAAGTCTCTAAGGTAGAAACTTTAAAAGAGCATTATGTGAAGCTGGTGTTCTGAAGTTGTATGGTAAAAAAAAAATATATTGGGCATTTATTTACCTTTTATCAATAAGATATGTAAACTTTTATGTTACTTTTTACATTGGGGAACAATTTGAATGTATTTTTATGTTAATGAGAGCCTTAGCTATGAAAAGGATAAAACTTTCAGCGTTTATTTTATTCATGTTTTAAATGTTATATTATATGGTGTTAACTAATGTTCATGTGACCTCAAACAATTAATGTTAACTTTTTAAACTGATATTTAAAAACAAAGATCATCTTTAGAACTAAAACACTTAAGATTTATAAAGAGCCCTGCCTTACTTGAGATAAGGCTCTGTGTCCCAACTTACTACATGTGAGAATGACTACGAAAGCAGTGGGTCAGATGTTATTTCATTTAAAGTTACATTCAAAAGTTCTTTTTTTTTTCATATCAAGATTATTAGGATCTCAAACAAGAAATATAATAAATAACTCAGCCTAAAAATTCAGGGTAGCTATTACACGAACTAAGTATATTTACTCTTGTTAATTTTATTTTGTAATTTCCTTATAAGTGATCTAAAGATTCCCTGTTATTGTTTTACAGAAGTGTTGCTTTAAGAACACAACATGGGTTAATTAAAGATAACAAGTCATCACCAAAAGACAGACAGAAAAATACAGATCCCAATTAATAAAAAGATAAATAATTTTAAATTACAGACATTAAAGCCCAGTACTCTTAATATAAGGCTGCTAAAATTTATTTGCTGGATGTTTAAAATTAGGATTTAAAATTAAAGTTAAATGAAAAGGGCCAAGAAAACCAGTATTTGATTCTTGCCCTCTGAGTCAGTCTGTATCCAGGGAACAGGGGACTTCCCTAAAGAGCTTTGCAACTCTGAGCCACTGGAGAACAGAAAGCAAATCAGTGCATTTTCTATGAAGAAGACAGTCATCAGAGAAGGGAGACATCCCTGATGCTTCCGAGGGAAGCCACAGGGTCAAGCAAGACCTGGACACACCTAGGGAAAATGGCACTAGCAGAACTGAGAAGCTGCTCTCAAGTTTCCCCAGGAATGACTCCCGTAAAAGCTCAGCTGACTGTTCATAATAGATAGAAACAAAAGTCAGTTTGACTGCTTCATCTTAAACATTTAGGAAAGACAGTTAAACGCAAAATATAGCCATTCCTGGGCATTTTAAATAATAACAGTAATAATAATATTTTAAGGTATACACTTTATGTTAGCCTCCCAAAATAAATAAGACTGGAGGCTACAAAGAAGGGTTCTCAGAGAGGAATGCCTGATAACTATAAAAAGAGACTATCAAGAGGAGCTGCCAGAGGCAGAAGTTTTTAGTTTAAGGCCTACAGATATTCCTAACCTACACAGGTAATATTGGAGTTTGCTAGTACAATTATCCAGCCTTGAGTAACAGAATTAAGGGTTTCTCTATTAGACACAGAGGTCATACTAGTAAAAGAATTTTGCAGGATCAGATGGTATTAAATTATAACACTGTATTTTATGGGGAGGGACAACTGTAACCCTAAATGTTAAATATTAAGTTGACAGTCCTGATAACTGGGGATATTTAAGACTGGTGAGGGAACTTCTATACAGTGACATGTTCCAGCTGCTGCAACATTTATTCAGTACTCATGTATTTTGTTTCTCTCATAGAAGAACCCATCCCCAGATGACTTTACAACCTGTACTTCCCCAACCAGACTTCAAACCGAACTGACTTCAAAAAGGCAACTCATGTCTCTCAGACCGTACCCCCTCACGTCACCCTCTCTCAGCTCAGAAGAAGTCAAAATGAGTGACGCCTCGCTTCTTACTACAATGGAGCCAAAAATAAATAGACTATCAATATAAGTAATTAATTAAGTCAGTAAAATCAGGGAGACCGGTTTTGGGTGAGTTCAAAAAATGGGGAGACTGTTACCTGAGGAATTAAATTTCCCTCAGTGCTCGCCCCCTACCCTATCAAAGATTTGAAAGGGACACATTAGAAAATGGGGGAATGATAGACCCAACCTGATATTTTATTTAAATTGGAGCCATCTTGACACAAAGCCATGAAAAGATAATTTTGGCTTAACTATAAATTACAGCAAATTCTGAACCTGCTTTGAATGCCTGCCCATGCCTTGAACTCACCCATGCATGGCTCTCTGACCAGATAACAGCCCTCTCTGAAACTTTATTTACACCTCATAAATATTGGCCTTCCCTTGCCAGACGACACTCTCTGAGGCTCTAATGGTTCTCATAAATTCTGATGTTGGGGCCAGCAAAAAAAAAAAAAATGTAAACTATCATTAGTGTGATGCTTGTCAGAGTTCTGTTATCTGTAACCACCCTTTTCTGTAACATTCTGCGCTATAAAGCCATTCTGTAGGAAAGGTGGGGTTGCTCTCTTGTTCCCACGGTTTTGGGAGGGAGACACAGCCCGGGTGGTGGAAATAATAAGTTTGCTTTAATTTGATTTTAATTGGAGTCAGTGGTCTTTTCTTGCATCCTGGTCTAAAAGGTAAACACTCCACCAACATGGAGCTCTGCCTGCCTAAAGACTACTTGAGAAACTGCCTCTGAGGATGGGCACTTGACATATATGTTGTTGTCAGGAGCTTTAGCTTCCACTCTAAGGAGACCATTAAAGCTGAGTCTGCATCTATGTGACCTGGAGGACATTGTTTCTTATTTTCCAAATAACAAGAGGCAGCAGTGCTGACTTCTCTCTTTGTAGGTAAACTGTGGCCACTGAAAGCTAAGTGTCTCAGCATGTGGACTGTGAAGCCATTTGGTCATCCTCCACTTTTCATGTTGTTTCTTGCTGCTGCACTGGGAGTTTGGTATTTGCTTCACGAAATACAAGGAGTTCAACTGGGACACAGTGCTGGAGGGAGTCCTGTCACGTGTGGTGGGTCAGGGTCTGCAGGAGAATGCACCAACCAGGCTTCTATTCCACATAGCTTTTCCCCTTAACCATAGCAACCTGATTCTGAACATTGCCCTGAAACATCTCCATATAACAAGATGCCTTTTATGGAGAGGATTCAGACATATACGTGATTCCTGTCTGCACCATGTCAGCCACAAGCCATTTGGAAGTCAATGACAGATCCACATGGCTTGACAAGAGATGCTTTATCACACACCTGCACATCACAGCTCTGGGCCCACTACTCAGCAGCCTCCAACATACTGGTATCTGTGTTATACACCGTTTTCATGAAACCCAGTCAATCACGGCACTGTCTGGTACCCTCATGATCAGCAACAGGACATCCAAAGATTCTCCAGGGCCACCTGGTAATGGGAATTTCAAAAATTTCATGGTATTTATCTAGCCATTTTTCAAGGATGAATTTGGGGAAACTGTGGGTTTAAATTCATTCAGGAACCATTAAATTTTGAAGAATCACATTTCAAGGAAAGCTCTGGTGAACTCTCAGAGGCAAGGCTTCCCAAAGAGTGGCCCAAAGGACACATGAAGCCAGGCCCATTGAGGTCTCCAATGTAAGGTCCATGTATGTTTTGACTCTCAACTATGGCGGCCAATCTTTCAGAATAAAGTCATGTGATATCCAGGCTGAGTTTGACAGTACTCTTTGGAAAGCCACCCTTTTCTATATCTCAGTTTTCAAGGGTGAATCTCATGCATGGCCACCTAAAATCCCAACACAATTCATGGCAATACTTCTCTGAGGTCAGTTCCATTACTCAGTCTCTATGGGAAATCACACCATAGTTCAAGCTCAGGTGGACCCAGGCATCTTTACCAACCACCACACAGCTGACCACAATTAAAACCAAAACACTCCCACATGGCCCTAATCTTCTTCCACATATACACTCATCATAACCTCTGGCTGGAGGTTTCCATGAGGGGCGCAGCCCAAGACACTGTCCAAAATAAGCACACTTGTGCCTCATTTGCCTAAAGTCAGCTTGGCCTGGACACCCTTCCTGTGAACAAAGAGTGATCAATTAGTCCTGCTCTATAACTGCTCCGCTTCTCCAATTTGAGGCCTACTGACTGTCTGGTATAGATTCTTCATGAGAATTTGTGTCATGAGAAAACTCAAGCACCTATCGGCTAGCCTCTAGAGAGCTTTGAAGAACTCATTTGACCCAAAGAATTCCTATTTTCACTTGATGGAGGTCAGGAAGGTTACAAAAGATGGCGAGACACTTCATCCACAAAGACTGCTCTTTTGGTCATTTTGGTTATGAATGCACACTTGGAAACTTTCTTTAGATGCATCAGATGCTGACAATCTAAGCCACTGCCTCACAAAGGGCCAAGAGGCTGATTCAGCCACATCCCTTTCCAAAGCAATTAAGCAAAGAGCCACAGGTGATGCCCATTCATTTCCGTTTGTAAACTGTTTTCTTCAGGCTTCACAAAGGGGTGGCCTGAGGCAAAGACCTTCCTGACATTCAGGACAACAGAACAATAGGTAAGCAAAAAGCCCAAAGCAGTGTTTCTCCACTGAGACTTTACTGGTCACACAGAATTCTGAGTTTTTGAGATGCTCTCATTCCCTTCAGCTATTAAGTACATGCCCATGTCAGAGAGCTTGGAGGTGGTGCATATCTTGGAAACAGAACCATGAGGCTATTCTGGAGAGTGGCCCGTATTCAAGAAGAAGAGAGAAACTTAGGAAGGTAGTAGGTGTTGCCCATCCATAAGGCAAGCCACTCTCCATTCTTAAATTGGGCAGGATGAATGCTGGGAAGCTTTCTACCAGACAGGACACAACCATTGATGCATTCTCTTTTCAAATGTCTATAACCATGTATACAGTGGGATACACAGACATAGAAACACTCATGTTGTCAAACAAATTTCTAGAAACATTCCACTCCAAACAAACAAACCGACTTATTCTCAGAACATGAGACTAAACAACAAACTCATAGGGACACCCACAACAGCACCTCCTTCCCCCAAGTATGTCTGTGACTATCCTCAGTGTCCTCTGACTGGTGGGCCATACTATGTTCCCCGATGTGGCCTGTTCTGTCTCAGATCTGGTCTTCTTTGCCAACTCTTTGAAGTTGTCAGGAGCCATGGTTGAGCCACTACCTGCTTTCTCAGAAAAGGCTTCTATTCAGACCTCTCCTGGCATTTGGCCATCATCACTTAAGTAGGTACCAAGAAAGACTGACTCTGTCCTTGATAAATCCAAACAATTGAGACCACTGGGACTGGGACTGGGACTTCTCTGGGTGCCTGGCAGTCAATCACCAAGGAAGTGTGGTAGGTGACTTCCTTCAGGAAATGATTGAGGTCACTGCCTTGGCAACCACTTTGTACTAACAGTTGCTTCCAAGGGTCCCATGAGATGGAGTCTGCCCCTACTTCCTGTGACACTTACACAAGTTAGAATGGTATATCAACCACAGGCACCCAGGAACAGCTCTCCACACAGGCCTGGGCCTGGTTTGGTCCATTTAATCTACATTAAGAAGAGAGAGGCTGATGCAGTCCCATTCCTTCATCCTGACCAGGTTGTTTGACATGGAAGTTGACTTTTGCTCTCTCACATGTTTCATAGGTGCCTACATCTTCTTCAGGGATGATTTCTGCATGGAACTTTGAGGTTCTCAGCAGGTGGAAGATCGCCTACATTCCTGTATTGTAAGATCAACAATTTCCCTGTTCTTTTGTAAAGTTAGATTGAGGGAAGAGTGTATGGTTAAGGTTAATAACAGGTTCGATTTCGATTAGGAATCATTTTGCAGAATAAATAATGGTATTGGAAAACTGTGATATTTACATGAATATGCGGTGAAATATAAGTATGAAAACAGAAATCTAGGTAAGATTTGAAGTCCATAAGGGCATTGGGTGGCATGGACCCCATCCTTTGAAGCAGAAATGATCAAATAGCCCTGCTGCTAATACTGCTCTTCTTCTCCAATTTGAGGCCTACTGACTGTCAGGTATATATTCTTACTGTGATTTGGAGTCATGAGAAAACCCAAGCACCTATGGGCTAGCCTCTTCAGGTCTTTGAAGAACTCATTTGACTCAAAGGATTGCTATTCTCACTTGAAGGTAGTCAGGAACTGAAAAGGTCATCGAACGTTGGAGGAAAAGACCAACAAGAAACTGTCTCATGCCAAAAGAAATGGTTTATTGGGGGTCCAGCATCTGGGGCTCAGAGCTCACTCCAGAGGAGGAAAGAAAAAAGATCCCCGAGAACAACTTGAGCAGAGTTTTTATACATTCTTTAGAGAGGGCAGGGACTTTACATACATCATAGCCTCCTTTAGGAAATCATCATACGCCGCAGGAAAATCAAATAGCAACTCTAAAACAAGATTAGCACATCCATTGGCGGGAACAGGTCGGGCAGGGGGTGATTTTTTAGCCCTGAGAAGGGGTATACATTTAAACTGGTTGGTTGAAGCCCTGAGATGTATTCGTGCTGAGCTGCAGGGTTTCTGGGAAGGGGTTGTTTAGCTACTAGGTGGTCAGGGAAGATTTCAACACACATCTAATGGGCAGTTCTGGGAATTGTCTTAACTGCCACAGGAATTTCAGGTTCTGAGTGCAGCTTGGAAACTTTACAAAACCTGGTTCTTTACGTTTCAATTTAAATTTCTATTATTCTTTCATTTTCCACTCCTTTTTCTGACTACTTTTAATCTTAAAAGTAATGAATCATAATTATTGCGGGTTCTCAGATTCTATTTCTGCCAGTGGATAGTATTTTTATCTGATTACCATGAGTTTTTTCCTGCCCAAACTGAACCTGGAGAAAGGAAACTATGCAGTTTAGCAAACAAGGTCCCACATTTAGTAACACCATAAGAATGATCAGGGGTCCAGCTAAGTCTGATAAAAGTTTAGTTAACCAAGAGGACTGGGTAAACCATGACTCAAAACACCCTTGTTGAATCTCCCTTTCTCTCTGGTGCTCTTCAAGGCATTTTCTCAATTTACTCATGGATTCTTTAAAACTCCACTATGGTCAGCATAAAAACAGCATTCTTCTCTCAGTGAAGCACAGATGCCCTCCTCCCTCATGAAGAGGAGGTCTAATCCTTGCCTTTTCTGTAAAACAACCTCAGAGAGAGAGGTTAAGGATTCCTGCAAAACTGTGATGGAGGTCTCTAACGTTTTCAAGTCTTGATCTATTGCTGTTTCTAATCGGGCCATTTGTTGTGACCCACGGATCATAGCAGCTGTTCCCGTACCCACTCCTGCAGTAACTCCTATCCCCAGTAGGATGGCTAGAGTAAGAGACACTGGCTCCCGGTGAAATCAGGTTGTTAGTCCCCCTAGTAGACCTTCAAATTATTCTGCATCATCATAGAGCACCCTGGGGAGTATCTGCACCATTACACAATAATTTACAGAGCTATCTAATACCTGGGCTAAAATGCAAGGAGTTCTCATTGTGTGGAGTTCAGTACCATAATGGTTCCTTTAATTAGTTCCCAGGGGGAGGAGTCAGCTGTATTCTTGACTCAGAAAGTAGGCAAAGACCGAAACCAGGAAGTATGAGATGGTAGAGGGGTTCTGGTAGATCTAGGCATGGGAGGCTTAGGAGGTTTAATTCCTGGCTTGAGGGGATTGGGCCCTATTGCTGTGGGCTTTTCTTCCTTTTTAAGCTGTATGGTGAACCAGAGAGCAAAGTCATAACCAGGGCCATAAATATAAAATCGCATTCCCCTAGTATTTCCCATAGGCCATGTTGTTCTGAGGTATCCCCTTCCTTTGGAAGTGAAAGTTATTTGAGGGGGTAACATAGACTATTCTTTCCACAGCGAGTTTTTGACACCGCTTGGCTAGTGGCACATTTCTTGGGATCAATCCAGGTGTCATTTGGTCCTACCTGAATCATACTGTCTGGAGAGTTTGGGTTCCACCATGCACTCCCGTTTGTTCACATCCCCAAGATCTACAATAAAAGTCAATGGGTCCTCCACAGGTTTGGGCCTGTTTGCAACTTCGGAAATCAGCTGGGCACACATAAAAATCAAGACTGGCTAGTTTACACCTCAGTTGGGGAGATGACATCCATAATTCATGGGGTAAGGTGGTCTATGTTGCCCTGGTTTGGGTTTGAGTGGGATATGTGTGGGGTCCTCTATGTCAGGGAGATCCCAGTCAGAGAGGCCTATAACAAGCTGACAAATGTCTCGGTGGAGAGATGGCCACCTAGTCCATAAGGCGGCTGTATGTGAAATAGACCACACTACTTGCCCAGTAGAATTTATAACTTGCCATTGTTGCTGAACAGGCTGATGGGGATTAGGAATGCTGGTGGCCAGGGGAAGAATCCATAGCCCTATCCACACGACAGACACGCAACTTGAGAGGGTTACCAGTCAGTTTCAGTTTCCAGCCGGAATCTGTACAGGGCACAGGCTTGAGATGTGAGGCATGTATCCAGGAAGTGATCCCATCCAATTTCACCACTGTAGGTGTTATAAGAAACACCTGATATGGTCCTTTCCAGCGGGGTTCCAGGGATGACACCTGATGCTGTCTCACGTAGACTAAGTCTCCCACTTGATAACAATGTGGGGTTTCTTTGTCTCCAGGCTGATAAGCAGTGGCCAACTATTTCCACAGGTATCGCTGGGTGCTGGGTTTGTTCAAGGGCTTTAAGTTTGTCAAGCAAGGGTGTGTGAAAGGAATCATTAAGTCTCGAGTTGGGGTTAGGTCCCTTACTGGAGGAGGGGCACCATAGAGAATTTTATAATTGGTGAGGTTACACAAAGAGGCATAGAGGTTATTTCTTGCAGGAAACAGTGCATAAGATAGGAGCATAGTCCAATATTTTATGCCGGTCTCCAGGCTTAATTTTGTTAAGGTCTCTTTGATGGTTCTATTCATCCTTTCTACCTGTCCTTAGCTCTGGGGTCTATAAGCACAATGTAACTCCCAATTAATCCCCAGGGTCCTGGTGAATCCCTGACTTACTTGGGCTACAAATGCCGGTCCATTGTCGGACCCTATTACCTTAGGCAAGCCGGACCTTGGAAAAATGTCTTCTATGATCTTTTTGACCACCATCTGAGCCGTTTTTTTCTTCATGGGGAAGGCTTCGACCCATCCTGAAAAAGTACCTACAAAGACTAGGAGATATTTAAGTCCATAACTTGCTGGCTTAATTTGAGTAAAGTCCACTTCCCAGAATTGTCCTGGTCTGGTTCCTCGTAAGTGCTTCCTGCAGGAAGCTTGGTTGGGTAAGTATTAACTAATTGACAGACTTGACAAGCTCTAGTCACCTGCTCAGCTATTTCTTTCCTCTTTGAGTCAGTCAATAATAAGTCCTTTCTTCGGTCCTTTAAGAGTGCCTACAACTTCTTTGAGTCTAAGTGGGTGAGCTAGTGTAAGTCTTTGACATAAAGGTGGGCTTTTTGAAATTGTAAACTTGGCTCTGTAGGGTCCCAGAGTTCTGTATCTGTCTCCTCAGATGATAAGTTGCCTGAAGGTTCCGGAGCTGCCAAGTCTCCTGATTTTTGTTCCCCCCCCATGTGGAAAAAGTTAACAGAGTCACTTCGTTTAGGGCTGGCAATTAAGTTTCCTCATCTGCCCTTCTGTTTCCAACCACCACGGGGTCGTTTCCCTTCTGGGGCCCTGGACAGTGCCCTATAGCTAGTTCTTTAGGGCCCTGCACTGCTGAGAGAAGGTGGAGGATCTCATCTTCATTCTTTATTTCTTTCCTGGAAGAGGTTACTATTCTCTTTGCTGGTAAATATCCCTGTGCACATGAGCAGTGGCAAATGCATAGCGGCTGTCAGTGTATATGGTTGCCCTTTTGCTTGTTGCTAGTTCCAATGCTTTCGTAAGAGCAATCAGTTCTGCTTTTTGGACTGATGTCCCTTCTGGGAGACCAGAGGACCAGATGACATTAGTTTTGCTAAGTACTGCTCGTGCAGCCCGCCGCTTACCGTCTTGGAGAAAGCTGCTGCCGTTCGTAAACCATACGACTTCAGGGCGAGGCAGTGGCTGATCCTTCAAGTCTTGTCGTATACTGGTTTTCTCTGCCAGTATGTTTTGACACTCATGAGCGACGGGTCCTGATGATACTTCTGGCAGCAGTGTAGCCGGGTTGAGTGGAGCAGGGGGTCCCAGCATTATACTGTCTTTGTCAAGCAAGAGGCTCTGGTAGTGCTTAATTCTGGAGTTTGATAGCCACCTCTCTGGAGGCTGGCAGATGATGCTCTCCAGGGCATGGGGGACTATAATGGTGAGCTTCTGTCCCAACGTTCATTCATGAGCATCTTTTATTAGAAGGGCTGCCACTGCTATAGCTCTTAAGCAAAGGGGCCACACGCTAGCCACTGGGTCCAGTTTTTTTTTATAAGAATGCTACTAGCCATTTCCAAGGTCCCAATGTCTGAGTGAGCATTCCCCGTGCTATTCCTTTCTTTTCTTCTATGTAGAGATTGAAGGGTTTATCTACATCTGGTAGTGCTAAGGCTGAAGCAGAGAGCAGCACCTTTTTTTTGACATTATCAATAGCTTGTTTGTACTCAGGGGTACATTGGAAGTGGGCATCCCCTTTTATCAGAGTGTATAAAGGTGCAGCCAGAGATGCGAACACAGGAATCCATAACCTGCAAAAGCTGGCAGTCCCAAAAAATCTCTCTGAGTTGTCTCTTATTAGAAGGGGGAGGTATCTGCACAACGGTTTGTTTTCTGGGCTCAGTGAGCCATCGTTTGCCACCCCTAAGAGAATAACCAAGGAAGATTACTTCTTGCTGACAAAAGTGGACCTTTTGGCAGAAGCCCTATATCCAAGCCGAGCAAGCTCGAATAATAGTGCTTGGGTCCCAGACTCAGAGTTCTCCTTGGTGTCGGCTGCCAGTAGCAGATCATCCACATATTCGAGTGGGGTGACTTCAGGGTGGGCAGTTCTGAAGTCATTGAAGTCCCTGTGGAGGGCTTCATCAAAGAGAGTGAGGGTGATTTTGAACTCCTGTGTTAATCTAGTCCTGGTTAATTGGCCAGATGTTCCAGTTTTTGGGTTTATCCACTTGAAAGCAAACAGCAACTGACTGTCCTTATGTAGGGGCAAGCAGAAGTAAGCATCTTTTAAGTCCAGCACAGTGTACCATTCCCGCTCCGGATTCAGAGTGCTAAGCAAATTATATGGGTTGGGTACTGTGGGGTGAATGTCCTGCACTCTGTTGTTGATCTCTCTTAGGTCTTGAACAGGATGGTAGTCCCCAGTTCCTAGCTTTCTAACTGGTAGCAGCGGCGTATTCCAGGCTGATTGACAGAGCCTTAAGACCCCAAGAGTCAGGTATTTCTGAATATGGGGCCTTATCCCATCCTTAGCTTCTTTGCTTAGGGGATATTGTTTAACACTGATTGAAGAGGCAGAGGCTTTTAATTTTACTGCTATTGGAGGTTGTTTAAGGGCTAGACCTAACCCAGCAGTTTCTGCCCAGACATTAGGATAATCTTTTATCCATTTCTGTGCGAGTTTGCTTTGTTGATCAGTCCTAGGGGACACGAAGAGTGATGTTCACCTTCTACGGACATAGTCAAAGCCGTGACTATGGGAGCTTTTACTGAAGGCTTTAGAAACTCCACTTGGGGACCATCAGGGATAAAGGTTATTCTAGACCAGAGTTTGGTAAGCAGATCCCTGCTCATCAATGGGGCTGGACATTCTGGGATTACTAGAAAAGAGTGTGGACTTTTCCATTTACTAGGTTCATAATCCTCTTTTTTGTCCAAGCCTGATATCTACTGCCATTAGCCCCTTGAACTAGGGACCATTTATTTATTTATAGGGGGCCCAGTGGGGTCTTAAGGGCTGAGTATACTGCTCCTGTATCCATTTCAAAGTTCACTGGAATCCCCTCCACTTCAAATGTTACCCTGAGATCGGGGAGGGGATCCAAGCCCCGACTTTCTTAGTCCTCTTCTAGAGTCAGCATGGCGGGCTCGTGTGGCTGCTCCTTTTTGGGCCACTCTTTGGCTCAGTGTTCTTTTTCTTTTCACTAGGCACATTGATCTGATGCCAGGGGCAGCCTTTGGCGTGGGCCCAGGTATCCCTTTCTGTCTCCCTGCATTTAACCTTCTGGAGTATTTTTTGCTGTGAACAAAACCTAAGCCAATGCTTTAGTCTGCCTTTTGCTCCTTTCATCCTTCTTTTGTTCCCTTTCCTTCTCTCTCCTCTGTTCCTTCTCCTCCTCAATTTCTCTTTTATAATATACTGTCTCAGGTTCTCTGACTAAATCTCTTAACATCATATCTTGTAATCCATCTAGACATTGTAACTTTCTCTTAATATCTAGGGCAGCCTGCTCGATAAAGGCCATTGCAACAGATGCCTTTTGGTCCTCTTCCTGAGGATCAAAAGAAGTATATTTCCTTTATGCTTCCATAATTCTCTCCTGAGACATACAGGGAGACTCATTAGGCCCTTGGATAATCTCTCTTACATTGGCCAAATTAGTCGGCCCTCTGGCGGTCGCTTGGTGACCCACTATACCCGCTATTAGAGCCCGGCGATAAGTGGACAGATGCTACCTACCTTCAAAGTTGTTGGGTTCCCAGTTGGGACGGTTCATTGGCCCATAGGGACGGAGAGGGAGAATCACAGGGGATTCTGAGTTTTCTATTATCCATCACCGCCGGGTTCCTTTAGGTGGCCCAGCTTCCTCCAGGGGAGGAGGGGCTGCTGCTGCTGCAGGGAAGTCCCCTGGAGGGCTTGAGTCTGGCCCAATTGCCTCTAGCAGCTGAGAGGCTGAGTCAGTGGCGGGAGGATCATCTGGAACATGTTGGGGGTTGGGGAGCGAGGGTAGAGAATGAGGAGGGGGAAGAGTATCCAGTCTTGTGACTCAGGGAGAATGGTGGGGTGAGCGGGAGTTGTGGAAGGTTTGAATGATATAATCATGAGGGAAGGGGTATATGTCTGTTGATCTGGGTGGCCACGTGGCCCCAGCTAAAAGACAATATCTCTGACTTTTCGCATTAGAGGGAAGTGGAAGGATCCTTCTGGTGGCCATCCGACTCCCAGGATGGGCCATTCTGAAGCTCAGAGAGTCTGCCAGCTCTGGCGTTTTACTGAAAAAGAAAGATTCTGGGCCCTTGAGCGGACATCAGTCCAATGATCAAGGGTCAGGGACAGAGGCATAGAAGTGGTTTGTCCCATAATGGAAGTTACTCAAACAGGGACAGTGAAGACACAAACTCGACACACACAATGACAAACAGTAAACGTTTACCATGAGTCCAAGACAACGATTAGAACTGAGTAACTGGCAAAACCTGATGGGGTTAGACAATAAATACAGACAGTAAACTCAACCTGAGTTCAGGACAATGAACAAAACTGAGTAGCTGGCAAAACCTTTTGGGCTGGAAAACCGAATCCTGAAGCAAAATATAACCCAGTTGAGGAAACTACTATTCCTTGATTTCCCTAGTCCTCTGGAGTGCCCCCAGGGACGTGACCTTTGGCTCTGTGACACTTCTGTCAGCCAACATAGGAGAGACCTAATGCCCTCACCCACAGCAACTTTGCCACGCCTTAAACGGAAACCCAAAACAAGAAACAGGCGCCTTACTTACCCTAAGAGAAGTCAGTTGGCGTCTTTGGTCTGCTGCTGCCGAATATCTCACCTGGGGCCTCCAGATGAAAAGGTGGGGCGAAGGTCGGAGAAAAACACCACCAAGAGACTTTCTCATGAAACAGAAAAGGGTTTATTGGAGGTCCAGCATGCTGGGGCTCAGAGCTCACATCAGAAAAGCAAACAACAAAGAGCCCAGAGAACAATTTGAGCAGAGTTTATATACATTCTTTAGAGAGGGCAGGGACTTTAAATACATCATAGCCTCCTTTAGCAAATTACCATGTACCCTGGGAAAATCAAATAAGAACTCCAAAACATGATTAGCACATTCATTGGCGGGAACAGGTCGGGCAGGGGGTGATTGGTCAGCCCTGTGAAGGGGTAGACATTTAAACTGATTGTTTGAAGCCCTGAGATGTATATGTGCTGAGCTGCACGGTTTCTGGGAAGGGGTTGTTAAGTAACAAGGTCGTCTGGGAAGATTTCAACTCACATCTAATGGACACATCAAAGAATTGTCTTTACTGACTCAGGAATTTCAGGTTCTCAGTGCAGCTTGTAAACTTTACAAAACCTGGTTCTTTACGTTTCAATTTCAATTTCTTTTATTCTTTCTGAACTTTACAAAGGAAGGCCAGAGACTTCATCCACAATGGCTGCTCTTTTTGCCATTTTGGTTTTGGATGCATGCATGGGATCTTTTTTAGATCCATTTTGTGCTGATATTCTAAGCCACAGCCTCACACAGTGTCAAGAGGCTGATTAAGACACATCCCTTTCCAAAGCAATTACTTCTCTGAGGTCAGTTACAGAACTTAGTCTCTGAGCAGAATCACACCAGAATTCAAGCCCAGATGGACCCAGTCATCTCTTCCAACCGCCACACAAATGACCACAATTAAAACCAAAACACTCCCCCAAGGCCCTCATCTTTTTTCATATATACACTCATCATAACGTCTGGCTGGAGGTTTCCATGAACGGCGCAGTCCAAGAGAGTGTCCAAAATAAGCTCACTTGCCCCTCATTTGCCTAACCTCAGGGTAGCCTGGACACCCTTCCAGTGAACCAGAATTGATCACATAGGTCTGCCGTTAATACTGCTCTGGTTCTCCAATTTGATGCCTACTGACTGTCAGGTATAGATTCCTTATGTGATTTGGAGTCATGAGAAAACTGAAGCACCTCTGCAGGGCTTGGAAGAACTCATTTGACACAAAAGATCACTATTCTCACTTGATGGACATCAGGAAAATAACAGAGGAAGGTGAGAGACTTCATCCACAATGACTGATATTTTTGCCATTTTGCTTTTGGATGCACACATTGGATCTTTCTTTAGATCCATCAGGCACTGAGAATCTAAGCCATAGCTTCACAAAGGGCCAAGAGACTGATTCAGACACATCCCTTTCCAAAGTAATTAAGCAAAGAGCCACAGGTGATGCAAATTTATTTCCATTTTAAAACTGTTTTCTTCAGGCTTCACAAAGGGTCGCCTGAGGCAAAGACCTTCCTGACACTCAGGACAACAGAACAATAGGTTAGCAAAAGGCCCAAAGCATGGTTTCTCCACTGAGACTTTCCTGGTCACACTGATATCTGAGTTTTCTGAGATGCTCGCCATTCCCTTCAGCTAACCAGTACATGGCCATGTCACAGAGCTTGGAGGTGGTACATATCTTTGACACAAAAATATGAGCCTATTCTGGAGAGTGGCCAAAATTCAGGAAGAAAACAGGAAATTAAGAAGGTTGTTGGTGTTGCCTTTCTATAAGGCAAGCCACAGTCCATTCATAAATTGGGAAGAATGAATGCTGGGAAGCTTTCTACTAGACAGGACACATCTATGGATGCATGCTCTTTTCTAATGTCTACAACCACAGACACACTGGGATACACAGACCTAGAAACACTCACCTTGTCAAAGGACTTTCTAGAAACAGTTCACTCCAAACCAAACAAACAGCCTTTCCTACCTATTCTCAGAACATGAGACAAAACCACAAACTCACAACCACAATCAAAAAGTCACCTCCTTCCCCCAAGTAAGTCTGTGACTATCCGAAGTGTCCTCTGACTGGTGGGCCATACTATGTTTCCCCAAAATGGCCTGTCCTGTCTCAGATCTGTTCTCCTTTTCCAACTCTGTGAAGTTGTCAGGAGCCTGTGCTGACCACTACCTGCTGTCTCAGGAAAGGCCCATTTTCAGAGGTCTACTTGAATTTGGCCATCCTCAAATCTTTAGGTACCAAGAAAGACAGACTCTGTCCTTGTTAAATCCAAACAAGTGAGCCTACTGGGAATGGGACAGGTACTGGCTCTTTGTGCCTGGCTTCCTGGATCCCAAGTTCAGAGAGTTCCATCCCCCAAGAAGTGAGGTAGGTCAATTCCTTCAAGAACGGAATGAGGTCACTGCCTTGGCAACAACTTTGTCCTAACAGTTGCATTCAAGGGTCCCTTGAGATGGAGGCTGCCACTACTTCCTATGACACTTTCAGAAGTTAGAATTGTATATCAACCATAGGCACCCAGGAGAAGCTCTCCACACAGGGTTGGTTTGGTCCATCTTCTTTATATCAAGAGGAGAGAGGCTGATTCAGATACATCCCTTCATCCTGACTAGGTTGTTTGCCTTGGAAGATGACTTTTGCTCTCTAAGGCCCTTCATAGCTGCCTAAATCTTCTCCAGGGATCATTTCTGCATCAACCTTTGAGGTTCTCAGCAGGTGGAAGATCCCGTACATTCCTGTATTGTAAGACCAACTCTGTCCCTGCTCTTCTGCAAAGTTAGATTGAGGAACAGTGTATGGTTAGGGTTAATAACATATTCTATTTGGGTTAGAAATTATTCTGCTGGACAAATAATGGTATTGGGTACCTGCGATATTCACAAGAATATATAGGTGAAATATAAGTATGAAACCAAAATTCTAGGTACGATTTGAAGCCAGAAGGACATTGGGCCCTTTAGTGGTATACTTAGCTTTGAATTATGTTCTGCACAGATGTCTCAGATAAATCAATATGCAATGGCATAGGACCTTGTACCTTGGATGATTGAATGTTCAAGAGAACATCCAGTCAAAAAGGAATAGTCGGTAGGAATAGGAAGATGGTCAGTAGGTTTAGAAAAAAGAGTGAGTATAGGATTTGGACAAAAGGTTCATTAGCAATAGGGTTTCCGGTAGAGAGTGAAAGTAAATATGAGCACATATAAAGAGTCAGTCACAATGATGAACTGGGGAAAAATATGTAGGAAAGCAGATATTAATAGAGACATTAGGAAATCAGACAAAGTATAATGTGAGTGATAGGATTAGGCATTTTCAATATGGTTGAGGTGGAATATATAATCTTAGGAAGAAAGAAATATGTAGTCACCAATAGGATTGATATTTGAGAGCATTAGGCAACCAGGACATGGTTGTTTTTAGTAATCCATGCTCACTTTTCATTTTGCTTTGGTGAAAGGTTAATAAAATAGGTATTTGTCACTTCCTGTTTTTCTTTATGCTTAACAAAACACTGTTGAAATCTTGAGAACTGTTTGCTAATTTTGTTCCCAAAATGTGCTGTCCCCAACTGCCAAACTGCAGAGTGTACTCCCTCACCCGGTTGCACAAAAACTGCCCACTTGCCCTGACCCATCAATTAATTTCCCTCCCTGCCCTCTCCAAAAAATTATATAAGCTCTGTTTAAGTTGTTCTCAGGGCTCTCTGCTCTAGTCAAGTGAGCTCTGAGCCCCAGCATGCTGGAACCCCAATAAACACTTTGCTGTTGCTGAGTGAAAATGGTATACTGTTCTGTACTTAAAAGATGCTTTCTTTTGCTTGCCTCTGCATAAAGATAGTCAGTTGCTGTTTGCTTTCGAGTGGGTAGACTCAGATAACGGAACTTTTGGTCAACTAACTTGGACTAGACTCCCACAGGTGTTCAATACCTTCCCCAGTCTCTTTGATGAAGCCCTCCACAGAGATCTCAACAACTTCAGAATTACGCACCCCAAAGTCACCCTGCTTCAATATGTGGATGTCCTGCTACTGGCAGCTAACAACAAGGAAAACTGTGAGTCTGGGACCCAAGCACTATTATCCAAGCTTGCTCAACTCGGGTATAGAGCTTCTGCCAAAAAGGCCCAAATTTGCCAGCAAGAAGTAATCTTCCTGGGTTATTCCCTTAGGGGCGGAAATGATGGCTCACTGAGCCCAGAAAACAAACCGTTGTGCAGATACCACCTCCATCTAACAGGAGACAACACAGAGAGTTTCTTGGGACTGCTGCCTTTTCAGGTTATGGATACCTGGGTTTGTGTTCTTAGCTGCTTCTTTATACCCGTTGTTAAATAAGGATGCCCAATTCCAATGGACCCTTGAGCACCAGCAAGCTTTTGATAACATTTAATAACACTGACACTGAACTCCTCAACTTCACTGAGCCCAGCCTGCAATTTCAGAAAGCCCTACACTACGTTGAAAATGTACATCAACTTACTCACCTTGGTTCAAAGAAACTGCAGGCATTCCTGAAAGATCAGGAACAGAGATTTCGACTAACTTACTCACAGTGAAAAAAAATAACTGAACCGGTAACAAAAGCCTGTCGGTTCTGTCAATTGGTTAATGCTTACCCTTCCAAGCTTCCTGCAGGAAAGCACCTACAATGAACCAGACCAGGACAATTCTGGGAAGTAGACTTTACTGAAATTAAGCCAGCAAGGTATAGACTTAAATATCTCCTAGTCTTTGTAGATAAATTTTCAGGATGGATTGAATCCTTTCTCACAAAAAAAAAAAAAAAAAAAAAAAAAAAAAAAAAAACCGGCTCAAACGGTGGTCAAGAAGATCCTGAAAGATATTAAGATATTTTTTCAAGACAAGGCCTGCCTAAGGTAATATGGTCTGATAATTGAACGGTGTTCATGGCCCGGGTAAGTGAGGGCTTAGCCAGGACCCAGGAGATTAATTGGAAGTTACATTGTGCTTCTAGACCCCAGAGCTCAGGACAGGAAAAAAAAATAAATTGAACCATTAAAGAGACCTTAACGAAATTAAGCTTAGAGACCGGCATAAAATAATAGACTATGCCCCTGCCTTATCCACTGTTTCATGCAAGAAATACTCCCTCTGTTTCTTTGTGTAAACTCACCCCCTATGAATTTCTCTATGGTGCACCTCCTCCAGTAAGGCATGTAACCCCAACTCTAAGACCTAACGATGCCTTCCACACCCCCTTGCTTGACAGAATTAAATCTCTTGAAAGAACTCAATGATACCGGTGAAAACAGCTGACAACTGCCTTGCAACCTGGGGACAAGGGGACTCCACATTGATATCAAGTAAGGGACTTCATCTACATAAGACAACATCAGGTGTCATCCCTGGAACCCTGCTTGAAAGGACCATACCAGGTGCTAATTATAACACCTACAGCGGTAAAAGTAGACGGAAACACTTCCTGGATCCATGCCTCTTATCTCAAGCCTGCACCCTGTCCAGACTCTGTCTGGAAACTGGGAAAGACTGGTAACCATTTCAAATTGCATATTCGCTATGTGAATAAGGCTGTAGACTCTCCCCTTGGCCACCAGTACACCTAACGCTCATCAGCCCGTTCAGCAGCGATGGCTTATCACAAATCCTACTAGACAAGAAGTATGCTCTAACTCGTATACAGCTCCCTTAGGGACCTGGTGGCTAGCTCTCCACCCAGACATT
Source organism: Callospermophilus lateralis (assembly GCF_048772815.1). Classification (NCBI taxonomy): domain Eukaryota; kingdom Metazoa; phylum Chordata; class Mammalia; order Rodentia; family Sciuridae; genus Callospermophilus; species Callospermophilus lateralis. The sequence continues at coordinate 421,523 of NW_027514511.1, read as the reverse complement.
TGTCAGCTGGCTATAAGTCTTTCCTATTAGGATGTCGCTGATGAAAATCCCACTAAAATTCAATGAAATCCCTTCCATACCATAGATAATGGAAACAAACATTAGGGATTTAGGGACACGTGAGCCAGATGCAGGTTGGCTAGACTAGATTAGTATGTTTGCCCAGCAGACTATCAAAGCCACAAACAGCCATGGCTGTGTGGAGGGAAAGCCAACTTCTTCTGTAAGTGATGGGGATTTGAGCATACAGGGGCTGCCTGGTGGAACGCAAAATCCTCATCAAATTCAGTACACAGCATTGGCCATATTACCAATTAGACAACCAAAACTGATGGCCCCCAGAGGAGTCTCTAGATCCTCAAATTCTGTGTTACCTTTTTAACTTCTGCAAGTGCTCAAGAGGATGAAAGGAAATTCCCCTATGTGGAGGCCTTTTACCTCCTTCGCTCACTTCCTGAACTATGCATCTCCAATAGATCCTCACCCTCAGGCTTCTGCTCCAGACTCTGTACTGTCAGTCCCACCTCAGCAACCTTATTTCTCTCCTCCAGTTACTAGATCAAAAACCCAAACCTCTGCCAGTTCTCAGATCATTGCTCCCTTGCTGAGGTAGCAGGTACTGAGGTACCCCTCTAAACACTCACTCCTCTCTTCTCCTGTCAGTGCCTACACCCGGTCTCCCCAGGTCCTCTTACCAGGTAACCCAAAGCTCAAACCAGCTGAGAAGAGCCCTCAGACCCCTATCCAAGATGTAATAAAAATGGCCTTTAAAGTTGCTTTGTCATCACTGAAAACAGGTTACTAAGAATTTAAAATCCCTCCCAGGCTTTCTGGGATACTCACTCCCGTCTTCCCCTCTGTTCTACCTGTTCTACTGCTCAAGATTTTGTTCCTAGGAAAATCCCAAACCCCTTTTCCATTATGCTTTTTCATCTCTCTTTTCTCATTCTCAGATCCTCGGAGCTGCTCTCATTCCTCGCCTTCCCCGTCTTTCCCCTCTATACCAGGCCCACAGAAAAATCTTAACTGAACTTCTCCAGGAGTCTTCACCATGGATGACTTTAGAACTTTCAGCAAAAGAGTCCCTATAAAAGAATTCAGTGTAGATAAACTTGCTCTTTTTCTGTTGCCCTGTTATACTTGGCCACTGCTTGGAAAAATCAGCACTTCTAAGCTAGACAACCCCTTAATAGTTTTTCACACAATATGTGAACAAGGCCTCTGGCCTTGAGCTGGGGCTTCACAGAGATGGCTACATTTCTAAAATAAAAAATACCAACTGGGCTTCATGGTAACAGCTGAAGGAGGATAAAAGAAAAGGAAGAAAAAGCTCTCCCCCTCCCAGGTGTCCTTGAAAAGTTAACTTGCCCAGAACAGAGGAAATAACAGAAAAAAAAATCTTTTTGTGAAGTTCTGCCGACTGTGAACTTCTGAGCCCCTTTTCTTTCATGTTGGGTACAAAATTCTGAAACTACCTAAACTTGGGGTTCAGGGCGTTAATTGATTACAACAGAAGCAATGCACTCTGAATCCGGTTGCAACCAAATAGCACTGTTTCCCTGTTTTCGGTGCTATCTTAGGTGCCTTCCCTTGTCTGTCCCTACAACAGTATAATTCTATATACTTAAACATTGTTTATGTTTTCATGAAATGGTCAACAGATGTGATTAATTGTGTAATGGTGCAGATGTTTCCCAGAGTGCTCTATAATGATGCAGGTTCATTTGAAATTCAAACAGGCGGGCATACAACACGGTTCCGCTGGGAACATATATCCCTAACTTTAGCCATCCTATTAGAAATAGGAGTTGCTGCAGGGGTGGGCACAGAAACCCCTGCCCTAGTCCATGGGACACAACAAATGACCCAATTAGAAGCAGCAATAGAACAAAACTTAAAGATAGTAGAAACCTCCATCACAGCTTTGCAGGAATATTTATCCTCTCTGTCTGAAGTTGTTTTACAGAACAGTCGAGGGTTGGACTGCCCATTCATGAGAGAAGGGGGCCTTTGTGCTGCATTGAGGGAAAAATATTGTTTTTATGCCGACCATACTGGAGTTGTAAAAAAAATCTATGAGTAAATTAAAAAGACACCTTGAAGAGCGTCACTGAGAGAGGCCCAAAAAGGGTGGTTTGATTCTGATCCATACATTCCCTCTGGTTAACTATGTTTTTATCAACCATGGCCGGTCCAATAATAATCCTCATATTACTGCAAAGTATAAAACCCTGTTTGCTCAAACGTGTAATTTTTTTTCTCCAAGCTCAAATTGGACAAGTTAAACTTATGGTAATAACCCACTTGCAGACATAGAATGTGACACCAGCCTTGATCACTTTTATAATTATAAGTAGCCAGAAGAAGAAGAGGGGAATGAAAGGTTAAAAAAATAGGTACTTGTAACTTCCTATTTTTCTGTATGCTTAACAAAACACTGTTGAAATATTGAGAACTCTTTGCTAATTTTGTTCCCAGAATGTGCTGTCCCCAACTGCCAAATTGCAGAATGTATTCCCTCACCCGTTTACATGCAAACCGCCCACTCACCGTGACCCATCAATAAACTTCCGTCCCTGCCCTTTCCAAGGAAAGAATATAAGCTCTGCTTAAGCTGTTATCAGGGCTCTCTGCTCTATTTCTGTGAGCTCTGAGCCCCAGCATGCTTGACCTCCAATAAACCTTTTGCTGTTGCATGAGACAGTCTCTTCGTGGTCTCTACCTCTGATGCTCGCACGAACATTACTTGAATGATTGAATGTATAAGAGAAAATCCAGTCAAAAAGGCATAGCCAGTAGGATTAAGAAGATAGTCGGTAGGTTTGGGAAGAAGACTGAGTATAGGATTTGGAACAAAAGTTCTTTAGCAATAGGGATTCTGTTAGAGAGTGAATATAAATGTCAGCACATGAGAACAGTCACAATAATGAACTGAGGAAAATATGTAGGAAAGCAGATATCAATAAAGACATTACTAAATCAGGCAAAGTATAAAGTGAGTGATACAATTAGACATTTTCAACAGGGTGAGTTTGAATATATAATCTTAGGAAGAAACAAATATGTAGTCACCAATAGGATTGACATTTGAGAGCATAAGGCAACCTTGACATGGATGATTTTTGTAAACCATGCTCACTTTCTATTTAGGCTTTGGTACAATCTAAGTGTGACCTTTGCATTTGTGTCCAGAATTTTACTGTGATAAAATATATATGTAGATCTGGTGACACAAGTATTTCTTCCACCATTTCTGGGAGCAATATTTTGAAGGCATACAAATGGGTATTGGGTGTACAAAGAGGTGTACACTTTGTCCATGAATATAGAGATAATGCATGAATAGACCACACAGTGAATAAATAATATAACTGTTTCCACTTTAAATTATGGATTGAATTGATATTTGAAAATATATAAGAAATCTTATATTGATTTACAATCATTCATTCTAACTAGTTATACATCTAATATTAATATTATGGTTATGGTTTATCATGAAGATATGTTAGTTTTGCTTCAAAAGCGATTATGGAAATCCAAAATAATGTGTTTGGATAGAGTCAGTCACAATGCTGGCAATATGTGAACATGGCCTCTGGCCTCAAATTGAGGCTTCACAGAGATGGCTACATTTCTAAGATAAAGAAGTTACCAACTGGACTCCATGGTAACAGCTGGCAGGGAGAAAAAAGAAAGAGAAGAAAAAAGCTCTCCCCCTCCCAGGTGTCCTTAAAATGTTAACTTGCCCAGAACAGAGAAAAAAAAACAGAAACAAAAACTGCTTTCTCTGAACTTCTGCAGACTGTGAACTTCTGAGCCGCTCCCTTACATGTTGGGTACAAAATTCTGAAACAACCTAAACTTGGGGTTCAGGGAAGTAACTGATTACAACAGAAGCAATGCCCTTTAAATCTGGTTGCAACCAAATAGGACTGTTTCCCTGTATTCGGTGCTATCTTAGGTGCCTTTACTTGCCTTGTCCATCCCTTTTCTCATTTAAAGACCAGTCAAGAAACATGGAGAAATACATGTGTTCTGAAGCAGAAAGTGATTGATAGTGAAACAAATGCCTATAAATTTCCTAACTTGTGGATGAAATTTATATCCTATGATGTGCATTAATTGAAGAAATACTAATCTACCAGTGTTGAATAAAAATGAACGTCAAAATACACATCATGTCCGATTGGAATCTACTTGCATTAATATTAAACTGGGTCAGTTACTGTAGAAATATTAGGATTCTTATGCACCATTCACTGAAGTTAGTTTTCAGTACTAGGAAACAAATATGTATTTCAGGTGAATGAATATTTCTAAGAATAATCTTGTGAAAAGTTGATTATAAATCCACATACATGAATATGAATGAATTTGATGAGTGTAAAATAAGACACATATTTCATTTGTTGAAAAATCTGGAGAGTGTATATATATATATATATATATATATATATATATATATATATATATATATATATATATACACATATATACATACACACACACACACATTAAAAACAGCAATATATATGCCAATTGAAATTTATAATGAAATATATATCATCGACAGATAGAAAAATATTTATTTTACTGAACATGGATTTATGAATAATATTGTTCAAGTAGGAAGATCACCCATAATTTAAATTTTCGGTTCCAACATCGTTTAAGAGGAGTGATCCCTTACAATTTGTATCTGCCAAGTCAGCCACCTCACAAGAATGTACGTGTGGTACCAGGTAGGATTCTATCTGTGCATATAAAAATACAGGTGGTGAATAGGCTACAGAGAAAGGGAGAAAGGAATTCATAGGTGGTTAACTTTAAAAAAAACATGGAGAACTATTTCAACAAAAAATTGACTAGATTTATAAATCCTACCCTATGTAATGCAAAAGGTAAATCCAACTATACACCATGCCTCCTCTGAAATGGTTGTATTTTCATTCTGTTTGGGTTATTTTTCTCCATCATATTAGTATTAGTAGTCAGAATATAGTAGGGTAGGGGTTAGTGTCAGGGATTCAGTATTTCGAATGGAAAATTGGAAAATGAATACAATGTGTATGTAAACATGTGCTACACAAAAATGTTTCCACTCTTATCCAGAACAATGCCTTGACAGTACCTTCGCTCCAACTAAAACATCATTAGAGGAGAAGAGTTAGAAAATAAGTGAAAACACATGTTGAATGGAATATGCTCAGGATTTTGAAACCTTGGAGGTGGTAGAGGAGTTTGCAAAAGTAAGGGACAGGGTGAACACTCCACAAACATGGAGTTCTGTTGGACTAAAGACTTCTTGAGAAACTGCCTCTGAATTTGGGCACTTGAAATATATCTTGTTGTCACAAGCTTTAGCTTCCTTTGTAGTGAGACCATCAAACCTGGGTCTGCATCTATGTGACCTGGAGGACACGGTTTCTTATTTTCTAATGAAAATGAGGCAGCAGTGCTGAATTCTCACTTTGTAGGTAACCTGTGGACACTGGGGGCTAAGTGTCTTCCAGTGTGGGCTGTGAAGCCATTTGGTCATCCTCCAATTTTCGTGGTGTTTGTTGCTGCTGCATTGGGAATTTGGTATTTGCTTCACGAAATACAAGGAGTTCAACTGTGTCACAGTGCTGGAGGGAGTTCTGTGACGAGTGGTGGATCAGGGTCTGCAGGAGAATGCACCAACCAGGCTTCTATCCCACATAGCTTGCCCCCTTGACCATAGGAACCTGATTCTGAACATTGCCCTGAAAGCTCTCCATATAACAAGATACCTTTACACAGAAGTATCTACTGGCTGCACCATGTCAGTAACAAGCCATTTGGAAGCCAAATGCAGATCCACATTGCCCCACCACATGTTTTATCACACACCTGCCACGCACTGTTCTAGGCCCACTATTCAGCAGGCTCCAACGTACTGGCATCTCTATTCAACACAATTTTCATGAAACCTAGTGAATCCAGGCACTGTCTGGTGTACTCAAGATCAGCATAAGGACATCCAAAGGTTCTCCAGTGCCACCTGGTCTTGGGAATTTCAAAAATTTCATGGTATCTGTTTAGCCATTTTTCAAGGATGATGTTGGAGGCACTGTGGGTTTCAATATATTCAGGACCTGTTAAATGGTGAGGAAGCTCATTTCAATGAAAGCTCTAGGGAACTCTCAAGGGCAAGGCTTCCCAAAGAGTGGCCAAAAGGTCGCATGAAGCCAGGCCTATTGAGTTCTACAATGTGAGGTCCATGTGTTTTTTGACTCTCAACTATGGCTGCCAAGTCTTTCAGAATAAAATAATGTGATTTCCTCACTGAGATTCCCAGTGATCTGTGGAAAGTCAATCTGTGCCTAGATCTCAGTTTCCAATGGTCACTCTCATGTGTGGTCTCCTAAAATCCCAAAACAATTGATGGCAATACTTCTCTGAGGTCAGTTCCAGAACTCAGTCTCTAAGGGGAATCACACCAGAGTTCAAGCCCAGGTGGACCCAATCATCTCTTGCAACTGCCACACAAATGACCACAATTAAAACCAAAACACTCCCACACGGCCCTCATCTTCTTCATAACCTTTGGCTGGAGTTTTCCATTAGGGGCGCAGTCAAAGACAGTGTCCAAAATAAGCTCCCTTGTCCCTCATTTGCCTAAAATCTCAGTGGCCTGGACACCCTTCATGTGAACCAGGAGTAATCAAATAGGTCTGCCATTAATACTTTTCCACTTCTACAATTTGAGGCTTTCTGACTGTGGGGTTTAGATTCTTTATGTGATTTGGAGTCATGAGAAAATCCAAGCACACATGGGCAAGCTTTGCAGGGATTTGGAGAATTCTTTTGACCCAAAGGATCCCTATTCTCACTTGAATGAAGTGAGAAACCTTACAGAGGAAAGCTAGAGACTTCATCCACAATGACTGCAATTTTTGCCCTTTGATTTTGGATGCACACATGGGATCTTTCTTTAGATTCATCAGGTGCTGATAATCTAAGCCACAGCCTCACACAGGGCCAGGAGGCTGATTCCGACACATCCCTTTCCAAAGCAATTAAGCAAAGAGCCACAGGTGATGCCCATTCATTTCCATTTGAAAACTGTTTCTTAGGGCTTCACAAAGGGGTGGCTGTAGGCAAAGACCTTCCTGACATTCAGGGCAAAAGAAAAATAGGTAAGCAAAAGGCCCAAAGCAGGGTTTCTCCACTGTGACTTTTCTGGTCTAACTGATATCTGAGTTTTCTGAGGTGCTCGCCAGTCCCTTCAGCTATCCAGTACATGGCCATATCACAGAGCTTGGAGGTGGTACATATCTTTTACTCAAAACCATGAGCCTATTCTGGAGTGTGGCCAGAATTCAGGAAGAAAATAGGAAATTAGGAAGATAGCAGGTGTTGCCCATCCATAAGGCAATCTTCTGCCTAATCATAAATTGGGCAGGATGAATACTGGGAAGCTTTCTACTAGACAGGACACATCCATTGATGCATTCTATTTTCTATTGTCTACAACCACGGACACAGTGGGACACACAGACATAGAAACACTCGCCTTGTCACATGACTTACTAGAAACAGTCCATACCAAACCAAACAAACCGCCTTTCCTATCTATTCTCAGAACATGAGACAAAACCAAAAACTCACACCCACAACCACAAAGGCACCTCCTTCCCCCAAGTAGGTCTGTGACTATCCAGAGGGTGGTCTGACTCGTGGGCCATAATATATTCCCCCAACATGGCCTGTCCTGTCTCAGATCTGGTCTCCTTAGCCAACTCTGTGAAGTTGTCAGGAGTCCGCGATGAGCCACTACCTGCTTTCTCTGGAAAGGCCAGTTTTCAGAGCTTTCCTGGCATTTGGTCATCCTCACAACAGTAGGACCAAAAAATAATGTCTCTGTCCTTGTTCAATCAAAACAAGCGAGCCCAATTGGACTGGGACTGGGACTGACTCTGGGTTACTGGCTTCCTGGATCAAAAGTTCACAGTGTTCCATCACCAAAAGTGTGAGGTGTGGTCATTTCTTTAAGGAACTGAATGAGGTCACTGCCTTGGCAAACACTTTGTCCTCACAGTTGCTTTCAATTGACCAATGAAACGGAGGCTGCCCCTACTTCCTTTGAAATTTTCACAAGTTAAAATGGTAGATCAACCATAGGCTCCTGGAACAGCTCTCCACACAGGCCTGGTTTGGTCCATCTTCTCTACATTAAGAAGAGAGAGGCTGATTCAGACATATCCTTTCATCCTGACCAGGATGTTTGCCATGGAAGATGACTTTTGCTCTCTCAGGTCTTTCATAGCTGCCTACATCTTCTCCAGGGATCATTTCTACATGGACCTTTGAGGTTCTCAGCAGGTGGAAGATCACCTACATTTCTGTATTGTAAGTCAAACTCTGTCCCTGTTCTTCTGTAAAATTAGATTGAGGGAACGGTGCATTCTTAGGGTTAATAACATGTTCCATTTGGGTTAGGAATCATTCTGTGAGATGAATAATGATATTGGAACATGCAATATTTATAAGAATATATTGGTGAAATATAAGTATGAAAACAGAAATCTAGGTAAGACTTGAAGCCCAGAAGGGCATTTTGCCCTTGATTGGGATACTTAGCTTTGAATTACATTCTGAACAGTTGTCTCACATAATTCGATATCGAATGGCAAAAGACCTTGTACCTTGGATGATTGAATGTAGAAGAGAACATCCACTCAAACTGGGATAGTCAGTAGGTTTAGGAAGAAGAGTGAGTATAGGTTTTGGAACAAATTTCATTAGTAATAGGTTTTTGGTTAGAGAGTGAACGTAAATGTCAGCACATGAGAAGAGTCAGTCACATGATGAACAGGGGAAAATATGTAGGAAAACAGATATCAATAGACACATTAGGAAATAAGGCAAAGTATAATGTGAGTGATAGGATTAGACATTTCCAACAGGGTTGAGTTTGAATATATAATCTTAGGAAGAAACAAATATGTAGTCACCAATAGGATTGATATTGAGCATTAGACAACCTGGACATGGATGTTTATAGTAATACATGTTCAATTTCCATTTAGGCTATGGTACAAACATAAGTGTGAGCCTTGCGTTTTGTGTCCAGAATATCACTGTGATAAAATATATATGTAGATCAGGTTACATGAGTAATTCTTCCACCATTTTTTGAAGCAATATTTTGAAGATGTATAAATTAGTATTGGGGGTACAAAGAGATGTACCATGTGTATATGAATCTAGAGAAAATGCATGAGTAGACCACACTGTGAATTAATAATATAACTAGTTCTACATAAAATAATGGATTGAATTGATATCTTAAAATATATAAGAAATCTTATATTGAAATACTATCATTCATTCCAACTAGTTATACATCTAATGGTAATATTATGGTTATGGTTTATCATGAAGGGTGTGATTTTTGCTTCAAAAGTGATTATGTAATTCAAAAATCATGTGTTTAGAAAGTAGTCTCATGAAACGACCATTCAAGAAACATGGAGGAATACATTTGTTCTGAAGCAGGAAGTGATTGAAAGTGAAACAAATGCCTATAAATATGCTAACTTGTGGATGAAATATATATCATATGATGTGCATAAACTGAAGAAATAGCAACGTACAAGTCTTGAATAAAAATGAACGTCAAAATACATGTCATGCCCCATAGGAATCTACTTGCATTGATGTAAAACTGAGTCTGTTACTGTAGAAATATTAGGATTTGTATGCATCGTTCACTGAAGTTAGTTGTCTGTATTAGGAAACAAATATGTATTTCAGGTGGATGAATATTTCTGAGTATAATCTTGTGAAAAGTTGATTATACATCCACATATATGAACATAATAGAATTTAGAGAGTGTATAATAAAACACATATATTTTGAAAAATCTGGTTAGGAGATATATATATACAAAAAAAAACAAAGACATTAAAAAGTAGCAATATGTATGCCAATTGAAATTCATAGTGAAATATATATCATCACGGATGCAAAAATATTTATTATACTGAACATGGATTTATGTATAATGTTGTTCAACTAGGAAAATTAATCCAAAGTGTATGCAAAATTGTGATACAAAAAATCTTGCCACTCTCATCCTGAACAATGCCTTGACTTACCCTCACCTTAAGTAATTCACAATTATATGAAAAGAGGTAAAAAATCTGTGAGTACATATCTGGAATTGAATATGCTCATGATTTCACAACTTTGCAAGTGGTTGATGAGTTTCCAAAAGTAAGGAACAGGGTAAACACTTCACAAACATGGAGCTCTGCTGGACTAAAGACTTCTTGAGAAACTGCCCCTGAGGTTGTGCACTTGAAATATATGTTTTTGTCAGGAGCTTTACCTACCTTTGTTGTGAGACCATCAAAGCTGGGTCTGCATCTATGTGACCTAGAGGACATGGTTTCTTATTTTCCAATGAACATGAGGCACCAGTGCTGAAGTCTCTCTTTGTAGGTAAACTGTGGCCACTTCGGGCAATGTGACTCCCCGTGTGGACTTTGAAGCCATTTGGTCATCCTCCACTTTTCGTGGTGTTTCTTGCTGCTACACTGGGAGTTTGGTATTTGCTTCATGACATACAAGGAGTTCAACTGGCACACAATGCTTGAGGAAGTCTTGTAACGTGTGGTGGGTCAGGCTCTGCAGGAAAATGCACCAACTAGGCTTCTATCCCACATTGCTTATCGCCTTGACCATAGAAACCTGATTATGAACATTGCCCTGAAACCCCTGCATATAACAAGATGCCTTTTCATATAATGGTCTCCTGGCTGCACCAAGTCAGTCACAAGCCATTTGGAAGCCAATGGCAGATCCACATGGCCACAGCACAGATGTATTACCACACATCTGCCCACCACTGCTCTAGGCCCACTACTCAGCAGCCTCCAACTTACTGGCACCTCTGTACTACACAATTTTCATGAAACCCAGTCAATCAAGGCACTGTCTGTTATACTTATGATCAGCAACAGGACATCCAATGGTTCTCCAGTGCCACCTGGTCATTGGGAATTTCAAAAATTTCATGGTGTTTATCTATGCATTTTTCAAGAATGAAGTTGGAGGCACTTTGGGGTTTCCATTCATCTAGGAACCATTACATGGGGAGGAAGCTAATTTCAATGAAAGCTCTGAGGAACTCTCATAGGCAAGGCTTCCCAAACAGTGGCCAAAAGGTCACATGAAGCCAGGCCCATTGAGGTCTGCAAAGTGAGGTCCATGTGTCTTTTGACTCTAACTATGGCTGCCAACTTTTTCAGAATAAAATCATGTGATATCTTTGCTGAGATTTTCAGTTCTCTGTGGAAAGCCATCCTGGGCCTAGATCTCAGGTTTCAAGGGCAACTCTCATGTGTGGCCTCCTACAATCCCAACACAATTCATGGCAATACTTCTCTTTTGTCAGTTCCCAAACTCAGTCTCTAAGGGAAATCACACCAGAGTTCAAGCCCATGTAGACCCAGTCATCTCTTCCAACCGCCACACAAATGACCACAATTAAAACCAAAACATTTCCACATGGCCCTCATCTTCATCCATATAGACACTCATCATAAACTCTGGCTGGAGGTTTCCATGAGGGGCGCAGCCCAAGACAGTGTCCAAAATATGCACCCTTGCCCCTCATTTGTCTAAATTTAGGGTGGCCTGGAAACCCATCCTGTGAACAAGGAGTGATAATATAGGCCTGCTGTTAATACTGCACTGCTTCTCCAATTTGAGGCCTACTGAATGTCAGGTATAGATTGCTTCTGTGATTTGGCATCATGAGAGAACCCAAGCACTTCTGCAGGACTTTGAAGAACTCATTTGACCCAAAGGAATCCTATTCTCACTTGATGGAGTTCAGGACCTAACACAGGAAGACAAGAGAGTTCATCCACAATGACTGATCATTTTGCCATTTTGGTTTTGGATGCACACATGGGATCTTCTTTAGATTTATCAGGAGCTGAGAATCTTAGCCACCCCCTCAATCAGGGCCTAGTGTCTGATTAAGACACATCCCTTTCCAAAGCAATTAAGCAAAGAGCCACACGTGATACCCATTCATTTAAATTTGAAAACTGTTTCTTCAGGCTTCTAAAAGGGGTGGCCTGAGGCAAAGACCTTCCTGACATTCAAGGCAACAGAACCATAGGTAAGCAAATGGACCAAAGCAGGGTTTCTCCACTGAGACTCTACTGCTCACACTAATATCTGAGTTTTCAGAGATGTTCCCATTCCCTTCAGCTATCAAGAACATGGACATGTCACAGAGCTTGGAGGTGGTACATATCTTGGACAATAAATCATGAGCTTATTCTGGAGAGTGGCCAGAATTCAGGAAGAAAACAGGAACTTAGGAAGTTAGTAGTTGTTTCCTATCCATAAGGCAAACCACAGTCCATTTATCAATTGTGAACGATGAATGCTGGGAAGCTTTCTACTAGACAGGACACCTCCATTGATGCATTCTCTTTTCTAATGTCTAAAACCACGGACACAGTGGATACACAGACATAGAAACACTTGCCTTGTCAAAAGAGTAACTAGAAACAGTCGACTCCAAACCAAACCAACCACCTTTTCTACCTATTCTCAGAACATGAGACAAAACCATAAACTCACACCCACACACATAAAGGCATCTCCTTCCCAAAAGTGGGTGTGTGACTATCCAGAGTGTCCTCTGACTGGTGGGCTATACTATGTTCCTCTCGAAATGGCCTTTCCACTTTCAGATCATGTCTCCTTGGCCAACTCTGTGATGCTTTGAGGAGCCTGCAGTTAGCCACTACCTGCTATCTCAGAAAAGGCCCCTCTTCAGAGCTCAACTGGCATTTGGCCATCCTCACATCAGTAGGTACCAAGAAAGTCTTACTTGTACTTGGTAAATCCAAACAAGTGAGCCCACTGGGACTTTGACTGGGACTGGCTCTCGGTGCCTGGCTTCTTGCATCACAATTTCAGAGAGTTCCATCACCAAGACAGTTAGCTAGGTCACTTCCTTCAGGAACTGAATGAGGTCCCTCTCTTGGCAACAACTTTGTCCTAACAGTTTCTTCCAAGGGTCCCTTTAGATGGAGGCTGCTCCTACTTTGTGTGACAATTTGACTAGTTAAAATGGTATATCAAAATAGGCACCTGGGAACAGCTCTCCACGCAGGCCTGGTTAGGTCCATCTTCTCTACATTAAGAAGAGAAAGGTTGATACATACAAATCCCTTCATCCTGTTCAGGTTGTTTGCCATGGAAGATGGCTTTTGCTCTCTCAGATCCTTCATAGCTGCCTACATCTTCTCCAGGGATTATTTCTGCATCGAACTTTGAGGTTCTCAGCAGTTGGAAGATACCCTACATTACTGTATTGTAAGATGAACTCTGTCCCTGCTCTTTTGTAATTTTAGATTGAGGCAACAGTGTATGGTTAGGGTTAATTACAGGTTCGATTTGGGTTAGGAATCATTCTGCGGGATGAATAATGGTCTTGGGAACCTGCAATATTTATAGGAAAATAGAGATGAAATATAAGTATGAAAACAGAAATCTAGGTAAGATTTGAAGCTCAGAAGTGCATTGGGCAACTGATTGTGATACGTAGCTTTGAATTACGTTCTGCATACATGTTTCAGAAAAATCGATATACAATAGCATAGGACCTTGTACCTTGGATGATTGAATGTAGTAGAGAACATCCACTCAAAAAGGGATAGTTGATAGGATCAGGAAGATAGTCAGTATGTTTCGGAAGAAGAGTGAGTATAGGATTTGGACCAAAGTTCATAAGCAATAGGGTTTCGGTTAGAGAGTGAATGTCAATGTCAGCACATGCGAAGGGTCAGTCACAATGTTGAACTGGAGAAAATATGTAGGAAAGTAGATATCAATAGAGACATTAGGAAATCAGGAAAAGTACAAAGTGAGTGAAAAAATTAGACATTTTCAATGGTATTGAGGTTGAATATATAATCTTAGGAAGAAACAAATATGTAGTCACCAATAGGATTGACATTTGAGAGCATTAGGCAACCTGGTCATGGATGTTTTTAGTAATCCATGTTCAGTTTCCATTTAGGCTTTGGTACAGTCATACGTGTAAATTTTGCATTTTGTGTCCAGAATATTACTGTGATACCATGCATATGTAGATCAGGTGATATAAGTATTTCTTCCACCATTTCTGGGAGCAATATTTTGAAGATGTATAAATTAGTATTGGGGATACAAAGAGGTGTAACCTGTGTCTATTAATATAGAGATAATGCATGAATAGACCATACTGTGAATAAATAATATAACTGGTTCCACTTTACAAAATGTATTGAATTGATATCAGAAAATATATAAGAAATCTTTTATTGATATAAAATCATTCATTCCAACCAGTTATACATCTAATAGTGATATTATAGTTATGGTTTATCATAAAGTGTGTGTCCGTTTTGCTTTAAAAGTGATAAAGGAAATCGAAAATAATGTGTTTGGAAAGAAATCTCATGAAAAGATCAGTCAAGAAACATGGAGGAAAACATGTGTTCTGAAGCAGGAAGTGATTGAAATTGAAACAAATGCCTATAAATTTGCTAAATTGTGGAGGAAATATATATCCTATGATGTGCATAAACTGAAGAAATTGTAATGTCCCAGTGTTGAATAAAAATGAACATCGATATACACATCATGTCCCATAGGAATCTACTTGCATTGATGATAAACTGTGTCAGTAACTGTAGAAATGTTAGGATTTGTATGCACCATTCACTGAAGTTAGTTTTCAGCACTAGGAATCAAATATGTATTTCAGGTGGATGAAATTTTCTGAGAATAATCTTGTGAAATGTTGATTATAAATCCACGTTCATGAACATGAATGAAATAAGGAAGTGTATATAAGACACATATATTTCATATTTTGAAAAATATGGAGAGAGTGTGTGTATATATATATATATATATATATATATATATATATATATATATATATATATATATATATACACACACACACACACACAGAGAGAGAGAGACATTAAAAATAGCAATATATGCCAATAAAATTCACCATGAAATATATATCATCCACAGATCCAAAAATATTCATTTTACTGAACAAAGATTTGTGTATAATTTTGTTCTCTAGGAAGCTCACCCATAGGTTGAATTTTCAGTTCCAACGGCGTTTATGAGGAGTGATCTCTTCTCTCAATTTGTATCTGCCAAGTCAGCCACCTCACAAGAATGTACGTGTAGTACCAGGTAGGATTCTCTATGTGCATATAAAAATATATGTGCTGAGTAGGCTACAGAGAAAGAGAGACAAGAATTCACATATTTGTTATCTTTAAAATCACATGGACAACTATTGCAACAAAAATTGTCTAGATTAATAACTCCTAACCTTTATAATGCAAAAGGCAAGTCCAACTATACACCATGCCTCCTCTGAACTGTTTGTATTTCGATTATGTTTGGGTTATTTTTCTGCCTCATATTAGGATTAGTAGTCAGACACTAGTAGGGTATGGTTTAGTGTCAGGGATTCAGTATTTCAAATGGAAAATTGGAAAATGAATCCAATATGTATGCAAATATGTCCTACACAAAAGTCTTCCCACTCTCATCCAGAAAAATCCATTGACATTATCTTCACCCTATGTAAGATGCAATTCGAAGAGAAGAGTTAGAAAATCTGTGAATACATATCTGGAATGGAAAATGCTCAGGAGTTCACAACCTTGGAGGTGGTAGAGGAGTTTCCAAAAGTAAGTGACTGCGTAAACACTCCACAAACATGGAACTCTGCTGGCCAAAAGCCTTCTTGAGAAACTGCCTCTGAGTTTGGACACATGAAATATATCTTGTTGTCCGGAGCTTTAGCTTCATTTCTGGTGAGACCATCAAAGCTGGATCTGCATCTATGTGACCTGGAGGACATCGTTTCTTATTTTCCATTGATCATTAGGTACCGGTGTTGATTTCTCTCTTTGTTGGTAAACTGTGGCCACTGGAAGCTTAGTGTCTCCCTGAGTGGACTGTGAAGCCATTTGGTCATCCTGAACTTTTTGTGGTGTTTCATGCTGCTGCACTGGGAGTGTGGTATTTGCTTCACGAAATACAAGGAGTTCAACTAGGATATAGTGCTAGAGGGAGTTCTGTGACGTGTGTTGGGTCAGGGTCTGCAGGAGAATTCACCAACCAGGGTTCTATCCCACATAGCTTGCCATCTTGACCATCACAACCTGATTCTGAACATTGCCCAGAAACCTCTCCATATAACAAGATGCCTTTTCATATAATAGTCTCCTGGCTGTACCAAGTCAGTCACAAGCTATTTGGAAGCCAATGGCTGATCCACATGGCCACACCATAGTTGTATTATCACACACCTGCCCACCACTGCTCTAGGCCCACTACTCAGCAGGCTCCAACTTACTGGCATCTCTGTTCCACACCATTTTCATGAAATCCAGCCAATCAAGGCACTGTCTGTAACACTAATGATCAGCAAGAGAACAACCAATGGTTCTCCAGTGCCACTT
Source organism: Callospermophilus lateralis (assembly GCF_048772815.1). Classification (NCBI taxonomy): domain Eukaryota; kingdom Metazoa; phylum Chordata; class Mammalia; order Rodentia; family Sciuridae; genus Callospermophilus; species Callospermophilus lateralis. The sequence goes on along the minus strand of NW_027514511.1, from coordinate 404,978 downwards.
GGTCATTGGGAATTTCAAAAACATCATGGTATTTATCTATCCATTTTTCAAGAATGAAGTTGGAGGCACTTTGGGGTTTCCATTCTTCCAGGAACCATTACATGGGGAGGACTCTCATTTCAATGAAAGCCCTGAAAAACTCTCACAGGCAAGGCTTCCCAAACAGTGGCCAAAAGGTCACATGAAGCCAGGCCCATTGAGGTCTACAACGGGAGGTCCATGTGTCTTTTGACTCTTAACTATGGCTGCCAAGTTTTTCAGAATAAAATCATGTGATATCCTTGCTGAGAATTTCAGTTCTCTGTGGAAAGCCACCCTGGGCCTAGATCTCAGGTTTCAAGGGCAACTCTTATGCGTGGCCTCCTAAAATCCCAACACAATTCATGGCAACACTTCTCTGAGGTCAGTTCCAGAACTCAGTCTCTAAGAGGAATCACACCAGAGTTCAAGCCCATGTGGACCCTGTTATCTCTTCCAACCGCCACACAAATGACCACAATTAAAACCAAAACATTCCCACATGTCCCTCATCTTCATCCATATAGACAGTCATTATAAACTCTGGCTGGAGGTTTCCATGAGGGGCGCAGCCAAGACAGTGTCCAAAATATGCACCCTTGCCACTCATTTGTCTAAATTCATGGTGGCCTGGACACCCTTCCTGTGAACCAGGAGTGATCAAAAAAGCCTGCCGTTAACGCTGCTCTGCTTCTCCAATTTGAGGCCTACTGACAGTCAGGTATAGATTCATTATGTGATTTGGCATGATAAGAGAACCCAGGTACTTCTGCAGGACTTTGAAGAACTCATTTGACCCAAAAAAATCCCTATTCTCACTTTATGGAGGTCAGGAACCTATCGGAGGAAGGCAGGAGACTTCATCTACAATGACTGATCTTTTTGCCATTTTGGTTTTGGATGCACACATGGGATCTTCTTTACATCTATCAGGAGCTGAGAATCTTATCCACAGCCTCAAACAGAGCCTAGTGTCTGATTAAGACACATCCTTTTCCAAAGCAATTAAGCAAAGAGCCACAGGTGATGCACATTCATTTCCATTTGAAATCTGTTTCTTCAGGCTTCACAAAGGGGTGACATGATGCAAAGACCTTCCTGACATTCAAGGCAACAGAACCATAGGTAAGCAAATGGACCAAAGCAGGGTTTCTCCACTGAGACTTTACTGCTCACACTGATATCTGAGTTTTCTGAGATGTTCCCATTCCCTTCAGCTATCAAGAACATGGACATGTCACAGAGCTTGGAGGTGGTACATATCTTGGACAATACATCATGAGCTTATTCTGGAGAGTGGCCAGAATTCAGGAAGAAAACAGAAACTTAGGATGTTAGTAGGTGTTTCCTATCCATAAGGCATACCACGGTCCATTCATAAATTGTGCAGGATAAATGCTGGGAAGCTTTCTACTAGACAGGACACCTCCATTGATGCATTCTCTTTTCTAATGTCGACAACCACGGACACAGTGGATACACAGACATAGAAAGTCGCCTTGTCAAAAGACTTACTAGAAACAGTCGACTCCAAACAAAACCAACCACATTTCCTACCTATTCTCAGAACATGAGACAAAACCGCAAACTCACATCCACAAACAAAGGCAACTCCTTCGCAAAAGTAGGTCTGTGACTATCCGGAGTGTCCTCTGACTGGTGGGCCATACTATGTTCTCCACAAAATGACCTCTCCTGTCTCAGATCTTGTCTCCTTGGCAAACTCTGTGATGATGTGAGGAGCCAACGGCTAGCCACTACCTGATATCTCAGGAAAGGCTTCTCTTCAGAGCTCTCCTGGCATTTGGCCATCCTCACATCAGTAGGTACCAAGAAGGTCTGACTCTGTACTTGGTAAATCCAAACAAGTGAGCGCACTGGGACTGGGACTGGGACTGGCTCTCGGTGCCTGGCTTCTTGCATCAAAATTTCAGAGTGTTCCATCTCCAAGGAAGTTAGGTAGGTCACTTCCTTCAGGAACTGAATGAGGTCACTGCCTTGGCAACAACTTTGCCCTAACCATTGCTTCCAAGGGTCACATTGGATGGAGGCTGCCCTTACTTCCTTTGACAATTTGACTAGTTTCAATGGTATATCAAAATAGGCACCTGAGAACAGCTCTCCACGCAGGCCTGGTTAGGTTCATCTTCTCTACCTTACAAAGAGAGAGTCTGATGCATACACATTCCTTTTTCCTGTCTAGATTGTTTGACATTGAAGATGGCTTTTGCTCTCACAGGTCCTTCATAGCTGCTGACATCTTATCCAGGGATTATTTCTGCATCGAACTTTCAGGTTCTCAGCAGTTTGAAGATACCCTACATTCCTTAATTGTAAGACGAACTCTGTCCCTGCTCTTTTGTAATGTTAGATTGAGGCAACCGTGTATGGTTATCGTAAATAGCAGGTTTGATTTGGATTAGGAATCATTCTGCAGAATGAATAATGATCTTGGGAACCTGCAATATTTATAGGAATATAGAGATGAAATATACGTATGAAAACAGAAATCTAGGTAAGATTTGAAGCTCAGAAGTGCATTGGGCAACTGATTGCGATACGTAGCTTTGAATTACGTTCTGCATACATGTTTCAGAAAAATCGATATACAATGGCATAGGACCATGCACCTTGGATGATTGAATGCAGTAGAGACCATCCACTCAAAAAGTGATAGTCGATAGGATCAGGAAGATAGTCAGTATGTTTTGGAAGAAGAGCTACTATAGGATTTGGACCAATGTTCATTAGCAATAGTGTTTCCGTTAGAGAGTGAATGTCAATGTCAGCACATGTAAAGGGTCAGTCACAATGTTGAACTGGAGAAAATATCTAGGAAAGTAGATATCAATAGAGACATTAGGAAATCAGTCAAAGAGTATCAAGTGAGTGAAAAAAATTAAACATTTTCAACAGTTTTGAGGTTGAATATATAATCTTATGAAGAAACAAATATGTAGTCACCAATAGGATTGACATTTGAGAGCATTATCAACCTGGTCATGGATGTTTTTAGTAATCCATGTTGAGTTTCCCTTTAGGCTTTGGTACAATCATACGAGTGACTTTTGCATTTTGTGTCCAGAATATTACTGTGATAACATGCATATGTAGATCAGGTGACATGAGTATTTCTTCCACCATTTCTGGGAGCAATATTTTAAAAATGTATAAATTAGTATTGGGGGTTTTATCAGTTTTGCTTCAAAACTGATAAAGGAAATCGAAAATAATGTGTTTGGAAAGAAGTCTCATGAAAAGACCAGTCAAGAAACACGGAGGAATGCATGTGTTCTGAAGCAGGAAGTGATTGAAAGTGAAACAAATGCCTATATATTTGCTAACCTGTGGAGGAAATATATATCCTATGATGTGCATAAACAGAAGAAATTGTAATGTGCCAGTGTTGAATTAAAATGAACATCAATATACACATCATGTCCATTGGAATCTACTTGCTTTGATGATAAACTGTGTCAGTTACTGTAGAAATATTAGGATTTGTAAGCACCATTCACTGAAGTTAGTTCTCAGGACGAGGAAACAAATATGTATTTCAGGTGGTTGAATGTTTCTGAGAATAATCTTGTGAAAAGTTGATTATATATCCACATACATGAATATGAATGAATTTAGAGAGTGTTTAATAAGACACATTTTTTTCATATTTTGAAAAATCTAGAGAGTGTATATATATAAATATATATATATATATATATATATATATATATATATATATATATATACATACATGTAAAACTCATGGAGAAATATTACAATTAAAATTTGACAAGATTTATAATACATACCCTTGATAAAGCCGAAGGCAAATCCAAGTATATACCATGCCTCCTATGAAAGGCCTGTATTTCTATTCTGTTACGTTTCTTTTTATCCATCATATTAGCATTAGTAGTCAGAGTCTATTAGGGTATGTGTTAGTGTCAGGGATCATTATTTCAAATGAAAATAGAAAAATAAATCTAATGTGTATGCAAATATGTGCTACACAAAAATCTTGCCACTCTCATCCAGAACAATTCCTTGACATTTACTTCGCTCCAAGGAAGACACAATTAGTGGAGAGGAGTTCGAAAACCTGTGATTACATATGTGGAACTGAAAATGTTCAGGAGTTCACAACATTGGAGGTGGTAGAGCAGTTTCCAAAAGTAAGGGAGAGGTTAAACACTCCACAAACTTGGAGCTCTTCTGGCCTAAAGACTCTTTGAGAAAATGCCTCTCAGGTTGGGCACATGAAATATATGAAGTTGTCAGGAGATTTAGCTTCCTTTGTTGTGACACCATCAAATGTGGGTCTGCATCTATGTGACCTGGAGGAAATGGTTCCTTATTTTCTAATGAACATGAGACAGCAGTTCTGAATTCTCTTTTTCTTGGTAAACTGTGGCCACTGGGAGTTAAGTTTCTCCCCGTGTGGTCTGTGAAGCCGTTTGGTCATCCTCCATTTTCGTGGTGTTTCTTACTGCTGCACTGGGAGTTTGGAATTGGCTTAATGAAATACAAGGAGTTCAACTGGCACACAATTCTGGAGGGAGCTCTGTCACGTGTGATTGGTCAGGGTCTTCAGGAGAATTTTCGAAACATGGATCTATCTCACATAGCTTTCCCCCTTGACTATAGCAACCGAATTCTGAACATTGCCCTGAATCATCTCAATATAACAAGATGCCTTTACATATAAGGGTCTGCTGCCTGCACCATGTCAGTCACAAGTATTTTGGAAGCCAATGGCCGATCCACGTGGTCCCACAACAGATATTTATTCACAACCATATAGTCCACTGCTCTAGCCCCAATACTCAGCAGGCTCCAACTTATGACATCTCGGTTCTATACCATTTTCATGACAACCAGTCAATCAAGGAACTGTCTGGTACACTCATAATCAGCAACAGGACATCCAAAGTTTCTCCAGTGCCACCTGGTCATGGGAATATTAAAAATTTCATGGTATTTATGTAGCCATTTTTCAAGGATGATGTTGGAGGCACTGTGGGTTTCAATTCATTCAGGAACCATTAAATGGTGAGTAAGCTCATTTCAATGAAAGCTCTGGAGAACTCTCACAGACAAGGCTTCCCAAAGAGTGGCCAGAAGGTCACATGAAGCCAGGCTCATTGAGGTCTACAATGTGAGGTACATGTGTGTTTTGAGTGTCAACTATGACTTCCAAGTCTTTCAGTAAAAAAATCATGTGTTATCCTGGCTGAGATTCCCAGTGCTCAGTGGAAAGCCACCCTGGGCCTAGATCTCAGTTTCCAAGGGCTAATCTCATGTGTGGCCTCCTATAATCCTAACACAATTCATGGCAATACTTCTCTCAGGTGAGTTCCAGAACTCAGGCTCTAAGGAGTATCAGAGCAGAGTTCAAGCCCTGTGGACCAAGTCATCTCTTCCAACCGCCACACAAATGACCACAATTAAAACCAAAACACTCCTACATGGCCCTCATCTTCTTCCATAAAGACACTCATCATAACATATGGCTGGAGGTTTCCATGAGGGGCACAGCCCAAGACAGTGTCCAAAATAAGCTCCCTTGCCCCTCATTTGCCTAAAGTCAGGGTGGCTTGGACACCCTTCTTCTGAACCAGGAGTGATCTGTAAGGGTAAAAGAAATTGAAATTAAAGTGTTAAAGTTAAAGTGTAAAAGACCGGGTGTTGTAAAGTTTCTAATCTTCAAGGCCTGGTTTAAAATGTAAAGGACCAGGTATTTTTAAGTTTCCATGCTACACGCAAAACCTGAAATTCCTGTAAATTGTAGGACAATTTCTGGACTGCCCAGTAAATATTCCCCCTGACCGCCTGGTTGTTTAATAACCTAGGACCCTGTGTGGCCTACCACATATGCATCGCAGGGCCTAAATCAATCAATTTCAATGTGTACCCCGCTTTAGAATTGACCTATCACTCCCGCCTGACGTGTTCAAGCCAATGAATGAACTAATCATGTTTAGGATTTGTTGTTTCATTTTCCCACAGTGTATGATGATTTGCTAAAGGAGACTGTGATATATGTAAAGTCTCACACTCCCCAAATCGTGTACTTAAGCACTGCTCATCCCCTGCTCGGGGATCTGAGCTGCTCTCCCTTCTTGAGTGAGCACAGAGCACCAGTATGCTGGATTGGATCCTCAATAAATGTCTTTTGCTGTTGCATGAGCCTTGGTCTCATACATGAACATGAATGAAATTAAGGAGTGTATAATAAGACACATATATTTCATATTTTGAATAATCTATAGAGTGTAGATTTTTCACAAAACACATACAGAGATATTAAAAAGTAGCAATATATATGCCAATCAAAATTCATCATGAAATACATATCATACACAGATCCAAAAATCTTTATTTTACTGAACATGGATTTATGTGTAATGTTGTTCAACTAGGAAGCTCACGCAAATGTTGAATTTTCAGTTCCTACAGCGTTTAGGAGGAGTGATCTCTTCTCAAAATTTGTATCTGCCTAGTCAGCCACCTCACAATAATGTACGTGTGGTACCAGGTAGGATTCTATTTGTGCATATAAAAATACATGTGCTGAATAGGCAACAGAGAAAGGGAGACAGGAATTCACATATCTGATACCTTTCAAAACACATGGAGAACTATTTCAATTAAAAATTAACCAGATTTTTAACAACTACCCTTTATCATGCAAAAGGCAAGTCCAACTATACACTATGCCTCCTCTGAATTGCTTGTATTTCTATTCTGTTTGGGTTATTTTTCTCCATCATATTACCATTAGTAGTCAGAGTCTAGTAGGGTATGCTTTAGTGTCATGGATTCAGTAATTCAAATGAAAATAAAGGAAAATGAATCCATTGTTTATGCAAATATGCACTACAAAAAATCTTTCCACTCTCATTCAGAGCAATGCCTTGACATTACCTTCACCCCAAGTAAGACACAATTAGAGGACAAGAGTTAGAAAATCTGTGAATACATATCTGGAATGGAAAATGCTCAGGAGTTCACAAGCTTGGACATTTTAGAGGAGTTTTCAAAATTAAGGGACAGGATAAACAGTCCACAATCATGGAACTCTGCTGGCCTAAAGACTTCTTGAGAAACTGCCTCTGAGGTTGGGCACTTGAAATATATTTTTTTTCAGGAGCTTTAGCTTCCTTTGTAGTGATACTATCAAAGATGGGTCTTCATTTATCTGACCTGGAGGACATGGTTTCTTATTTTCCAAAGAACATGAGGCAGCAGTGCTCAATCCTACCTTTGAAGGTAAACTGTGGCCACGGAGGGCTAAGTGTCTCCCCGTCTTGACTGTGAAGCCAATTGGTCATCCTACAATTTTCGTGGTGTTTCTTGCTGCTGCACTGGGCTTTTGGCATTTCCTTCATGAAATACAAGGAGTTCAACTGGGACAGAGTGCTGGAGCGAGTTCTGTCACGTGTGGAGGGTCAGGGTCTACAGGAGAATTCACCAACCAGGCTTCTATCGCACATAACTTGCAACATTGTCCATAGCAAACTGATTCTGAACATTGTCCTGAAACCTTTCCTTAAAACAAGATGCCTTTACATATAAGGGTCTGCTAGCTGCACCATGTAAGCCACAAGCCATTTAGAAGTTAATGGCAGACTCACATGGCCCCACCACAGATATTTTATTATACACCTGCACACCACAGCTCTGGGCCCACTTCTCAGCACTCTCCAACTTACTTACATCTCTCTTCTACACAATTTTCGTGAAACCCAGTCAGTCAAGGCACTGTCTGGTACACTCATGATCAGCAACAATACATCCAAAGGTTCTCCAGTGCCACCTGGTCAGGGGAATTTCAAGGTATTTATGGAGCAATTTTTCAAGGATGAAGTTGGAGGCACTGTGGGTTTCAATTCATTCAGGAACCATTAAATGTTGAGGAACCTCATTTCAATGAAAGCTCTAGAGAACTCTCACAGGTAAGGCTTCCCAAAGAGTGGCCAAAATATACATATATTTCATATTTTGAAAAATCTTGACAGTGTATATCTATATCTATATCTATATCTACACACACACACACACACAAACACACACAGACATTAAAAACTAGCAATATATATGCCAATCGAAATTCATTATGAAATATATATCATCCACGTATTCAAAAATATTCATTTTACTGAACATGGATTTATGTATAATGTTGTTCAACTAGAAAGCTCACCCATAGGTTGAATTTTCAGTTCCAACAGCGTTTAGGAGGACTGAACTTTTCTCACAATTTGTATCTGCCAAGTCAGCCACCTCAGAAGAATATATGTGTGATACAAGGTACAATTCTATATGTGCATATAAAAATATATGTGCTGAATAGGATACAGAGAAATGGGGGAGACAGGAATTCACATATTTGATAAGTTTAAAAATACATGGACAACTCTTTCAACAAAAAAATTGACTAGATTTATAACTCCTACCCTATTTAATGGAAAAGGCAATTCCAACGGTACACCATGGCTCCTCTGATGTGTTTGTATTTCTATTCTGTTTGGGTTACTTTTCTCCATCAAGTTAGGATTAGTTGTCAGAGTCTTGTAGGGTATGGGTTAGTGTCAGGGATTCAGTATTTCGAAAGGAAAATTGGAAAATGAATCCAATGTGTATGCAAATATGTGCTACACAAAAATCTTCCGACTCTCATCCAGAACAATGCCTTGACCTTAACTTCGTCCCAAGTAACACATGTAGAGAAGATGAGTAAGAAAATCTGTGAGTACATATCTGGAATTGAATATGCTCAGGAGTTCACAACCTTGCAGGTAGAAGGGGAGTTACCAAAAGTAAGGGACAATGTAAACACTCCACAAACATGGAGCTCTGCTATCCTAATGACTTCTGGAAAAACTGCCTCATATGTTGGGCTCTTGAAATATATGTTGTTGTCAGGAGCTTTAGCTTCGTTTGTAGTGAGACCATAAAAGCTGGCTCTGCATCTATGTGACCTGGAGTAGATGCTTTCTTATTTACCAATGAAAATGAGGCAGCATTGATGAATTCTCTCTTTCTGGGTCAACTGTGGCCACTTGGGGCTCAGTGTCTCCTCATGTGGACTCTGAAGCCATTTGATCATCCTCCAATTTTTGTGATGTTTTTTGCTGCTGCACTGGGAGTTCAGTATTTGCTTCACGAAATACAAGGAATTTAACTGGGACACAGTGCTGGAGGGAGTTCTGTCACGTGTGGTGGAACAGGGTCTGCAGGAGAATGCACAAACCAGGCTTCTTTCCAACATAGCTTGCCACCTTGACCATAGCAACCTGATTCTGAACATTGCCCTGAAACTTATCCATATAACAAGAATCATTTACATATAATGGTCTGCTGGATACACCATGTCAGTCACAAGGCATTTGGAAGCCATTGGCAAATCCAGATAGAAGCACCACAGATGTTTTATCTCACACATGCCCACCTTTGCTCTAGGTCCACTATTCAGCAGGCTCCAACTTACTGGCATCTCTGTTCTACACCATTTTCGTGAAACCCAGCCAATCAAGGCACTGTCTGGTACACTCATGATCACCAACAGGATATCCAATGGTTCTCCACTGCCTCCTAGATATGGGAATTTCAAAAATTTAATGGTATTTATCGAGCCCATCTTTCAAGGTTGAAGTTGGAGTCACTGAGTGTTTCATTTAATTCAGTAATCATTAAATGAAGAAGCTCATTTCAATGAAAGCTCTGGAGAACTCTAACTGCTAAGGCTTCTAAAAAAGTGGCCAAAATGCCACATGAAGCCAGGCCCATTGAAGTCTACAATGTTAAGTGCATTTGTGTTTTGACTCTCAACTATGGCTGCCAAGTGTTTCAGAATAAAATTATGTGATACCCTGGCTGAGATTCCCAGTGCTCTGTGGAAAGCCACCCTGGGAATAGATCTCTGTTTCCAATGGCGACTCCCATGTGTGGCCTCCTAATATCCCAACACAATTCATGGCAATACTTCTCTGAGGTCAGTTCCAGGACTCAGTCTCTATGGGGTATCACACCAGAGTTCAAGCCCAGGTGGACCCAGTCATCGCTTCCAACTGCCACACAAGTAACCACAGTTAAAACCAAAACACTCCCACATGGCCCTCATCTTCTTCCATATAGACACTCCTCATAATCTCTGGCTGGATGTTTCCATGAGGGGCGCAGCCCAACACAGTGTCCAAATAAGCTCGCTTGCCCATCATTTTCCTAAAGTCAGGGTGGATTGTACACCCTTTCTGTGAACCAGGAGGGATCAAATATGCCTTCCAGTAATACTGCTCTGCTTCTCCAATTTGAGGCCTACTGACTGTCGGTATAGATTTTTTATGTGATGTGGAGTCATGAGAAAACACAAGCATGTATGCAATTGCCTTTGCAGGGCTTTGAAGAACTCATTTGATTCAAAGGATCCCTATTCTCACTTGATGGTGGTAAGGAACCTAACAGAGGAAGGCGAGAGACTTCATCAACAATGACTGATCTTTTTCCCATTTTGGTTTTGGATGCATACATGGGATCATTCTTTAGATCCATCAGGTGCTGAGAACCTAAGCCACAGCCTAACACAGGGCCAAGAGACTGATTCAGACACATCCATTTCCAAAGCAATTAACAAAGAGCCACAGGTGATGCCCATTTAATTCCATTTTAAAACTGTTTTCTTCAGGCTTCACAAACTGTGTCCTGAGGCCAAGACCTTCCTCACATTCAGGGGAAGAGAAGAATTGGTTAGCAAAAGGCCCAAAGCAGAGTTTCTCCACTGAGGCTTTCCTGGTAACACAGATATCTGAGTTTTTTGAGATGCTAGCCATTCCCTTTAGCTATCCACTACATGGCCTTGTCACAGAGCTTGGAGGTGGTACATATCTTGGACACAAAACCATGAGCCTATTCTGGAGAGGGCCAGATTTAGGAAGAAAACAGGAACTTAGGAAATTAGTAGGTGTTTTCCATCCATAAGGGAAGCCACAGTCCATTCATCAATTGGGCAGGATGAATGCTGGGAAGGATTCTACTAAACAGGACACATCCATTGATGAATTCTCTTTTCAAATGTCGACAACCACGGACACAGTGGGATACACAGACATAGAAACACTCACTTTGTGAAACGACTTACTAGGAACAGTCCACTCCAAACCAAACAAACCACCTTTTTTACCTATTCTTAGAACATGAGACAAAACCACAAACTCACACTCACACCCACAAAGGCACCTCCTTCCCCCAAAGAGGTCTGTGACAATCCGGAGTGTCCTCTGACTTGTGGGCCTTATTATGTTCCCAGAAATGTCCTGTCCTGTCTCAGATCTGGTCTCCTTGGCCAAATCTGCGAAGTGGTCAGGAGCCAGCTGTGAGCAACTACCTGCTTTCTCAGGAAAGGCCCCTCTTCTGAGCTCTCCTGAAATTTGGCCATTCTCACATCAGTAGGTACCAAGAAAGACTGACTCTGTTCTTTGTAAATCCAAATAAGTGAGCCCACTGGGAATGGTACTGGGACTGCCTCTGGTTGCCTGGCTTCCTGGATCCCAAGTTCAGAGAGTTCTATCACCAAGGAAATGAGGAAGGTCACCTCCTTTGTGAACTGAATGAGGTCACTGCTTTGGAAACCACTTTGTCCTAAAATTTGCTTCCAAGGTTCCCATGAGATGGAGGCTGCCCCTATTTCCTGTGATACTTTCACAACTGAGAATTGTATATCAACCATAGGCAGCCGGGAACAGCTGTCCACACTGGCCTGGTTTGGTCCATCTTCTCTACATTAAGAAGAGTGAGGCTGATTCTGACACATCCCTTCATCCTGACCGGGTTGTTTGCCATGGAAGATGACTTTTGCTCTCTCAGGTCCTTCATAGCTGCCTAAATCTTCTCCAGGGATCATTTCTGCATGGAACTTTGAGGTTCTCAGAGGTGGAAGATCCCCTACATTCCTGTATTGGAAGACCAATTCTGTCCCTCCTCTTCTGTAAAGTTAGATTGAGGGAACATTGTATGGTTAAGGTTAATAACAGGTTCCATTTTGGTTAGGAATCATTCTCTGGGATGAATAATGGTATTGGGAATTTGCGATATTTTCAAGAATATATAGGTGAAATATAAGTATGAAAAAAGAAATCTAGGTAATTTTTGAAGGACAGAAGGGAATTGACCCCATGATTGGAATTCTTAGCTTTCAATTATGTTCTGCACAGGTGTCTCAGATAAATTGATATACAGTGGCATAGGATCTTGTCTTTTGGATGATTGAATGTCGAAGAGAACATCTGGTCCAAAAGGGATAGTTGGTGGATTAGGAAGATATTCGGTAGGTTTAGAATGAAGAGTGTGTATAGAAATTGGACCAAAAGATCTTTAGCAATAGGGTTTTGGGTAGAGACTGAAAGTAAATGTCAGCACATGTGAAGAGTCAGTCACAGTGATAAACTGGGGAAAAAATACAGGAAATCAGATATCAATAGAGACATTAGGAAATCAGGACAAGTATAAAGTGAGTGATAGGATTAGAAATTTTCAACAGGGTTGAAGTTGAATATGTAATTTCAGGAAGAAACAAATATGTAGTCACCAATAGGATTCACTTTGAGAGCATTAGGCAACCTGGATATGGATTTTTTTTTTTAATCCATGCTCACTTTCCACTTAGGATTTGGTACAATCATAAGTGTGACCTTGCTTTTTGTTTCCACAATATTACTGTGATTAATGTATATATAGATCAGATGACATGAGTATTTCTTCCACCATTTCTGGGAGCAATATTTTGAAGACATATAATTTAGTATTGTGGGTACAAATAGGTATAGGCTGTGTTATACGAATATAGAGATATTGCATGAATAGACATACTGTGAATAAATAATATAACTGGTTCCAAATTTAAATAATGGATTGAATTGATATCTGGATATATACTGGAAAACTTATATTGATATTCATACAATCATTCGTACCAGTTATACATCTAATGGTAATATTAGTGTTATGGTTTATCATGAAGTGTCTGTGAGTTTTGCTTCTAAAATGATTATGGAAATCAAAAATAATGTGCTTGGAAAGAAGTCTCATTAAAACAACAGTCACGAAACCTGGGGGAATACATATGTTCTGAAGCAGGAAGTAATTGAAAGTGAAAAAAAATCCTATGAATTTGTGAATTTGTGAATGAAAAATGTATTCTATTATGTGCAAAAACTGAAGAAATATTAATGTACCAGTTTTGAATAAAAATGAACGTCAAAGTACATATCATGTCCCATAGGAATCTACTTGCATTGATGTTAAACTGAGTCATTTACTGTAGCAATATTAGGATTTGTATGCACCATTCACTGAAGTTAGCTTTCAGTACTAGGAAACAAATATATATTTCAGGTGGATTAATATTCCAGAGAATATTCTTATGAAAAGTTTAATAAAAATCCACATTCATTAACATCAATGAATTTAGGGAGTATATAATAAGACACATACATTTCATATTTTGAAAAATCTGGAGAGTTTATACATATATATATGCACACACACACACACACACATATACATTAAAATGTAGCAATATAAATGCCAATCGAAATACATCATGAAATATATATCATCCACAAATCCAAAAATCTTCACTTTTCTGAACATCAATTTAAGTATAATGTTGTTCAACTAGGAAGCTCACCCATAGTTTGTTTTGTAAGTTCCAACAGCATTTAGGAGGAGTGATCTCTTCTCACAATTTGTATTTGCCAAGTCAGCAACCTCACAAGTATCTACGTGTGATACCAGGTAGGATTCTATATGTGCATATAAAAATACATGTGCTGAATAGGGTACAGAGAAATGGAGACAGGAATTCTCATATTTGTTAACTTTAAAAACACATGGAGAAGGGAGGGGCAGAGCCGCCAACCGCGCCTGTAAGATAGGCGGACCTGCGAGCCACCGGTAGAACAGGCCTAGCGGCCCGCAATCGTACAAAACACATCGCCCTGGTTGGGGGTTGGGCAGAGCCGCTGCGCGCCTGCAAGGAACGCGGACATGTGACCCACAGGGAGAACAGGCCCAGCAACCCACGGAGGGGCAGAGACACCCCTTGCAAATTCTAGATAGGTGAACCTGTGACCCACCGGAAGAAGAGGCCCAGCTGCCTTCAGAGGGGCAGAGCCGGCCCCCGCGCCTGCGAAGTAGGCAGACCTGCGAACACCGACAGACCAGGCGCTAGGCCCCGCCACGGTGCTAGACACATAACCAGGTTTGGGGAGGGGCCGAGCCACTGCCTGTGCCTGGAAAGCAGGTGGACCTCTCACCCTCTGGCAGAACAGACCCAGCAACCTACCAGCCTGGTAGATATATCGCCCCGGTTTAGGGAGGGGCAGAGCTGCCACTCGCGCCTGCAATGTAGACAGCCCTGCAATCCACAGACAGAAGAGGCCCAGCGGCACGCGTAGGGGCAGAGCCGACACCTGCGCCTGAAAGGTAGGTGGACCTGTGACCCACTGGCTGAACAGGAGAAGCGCCCGAAGAGGGGTAGAGCAACTGCCCGCTCCTGCAAGGTAGGCGGACAGGCTACCGACCGGCAGAACAGGTCCAGAGGGCTGCTGGTGTGGTAGGCACATTGCCCCAATTGGAGGAGGGGCAGAGCCACCACCCACACCTGTGAGGGAGACTTTTCATGAATACAATAGCAATATAAACATTTAGGGGTAAAATTCAATAACACAAAAGTTCCACCAAACAGAAAAACACGCGAACAGTAGGAAAAGACAAGGAAAGAAAGGACCACAAGCAATGCAGGTCAACTCAACATTAGAAGAGGTAATATCTGAAGCAGATGGAATGTCAGATAAAGAATTTAGGATATACTTGCTTCCGATGATCTGAGTCAACAGGGAGACATTAGACAGCAAAATCAGACAATGAAAGATCACTTCAACAATAAATTACATAAACAAATCCAAGAAGCAAAAGATCAACTATACAGGGAGATAGAGGTTATAAAAAAACACAAACAGAAATCATAGAAATGCAGGAAGCAATAAACCAACTTAAAAACTCAATTGAGAATACTACCAGCAGAGTAGATCACGTAGAAGGTAGAACATCAGACAATGAAGACAAAGTATTTCAACTTGAAAAGAACATAGACAGCTCAGCAAGACTGTTAAGAAACCATGAGCAGAAAATCCAAGAAATATGGGATAACATGAAGAGACCAAACTTAAGAGTAATTGGGATACAGGAAGGTATACAGGTGCAAAACAAAGGAATGAACAATCTATTCAATGAAATAATATGAGAAACCTTCCCAGACATGAAGAATGAGACAGAATCCCAAATCATAGAAGCCTACAGGATGCCGAATGTGCAAAATCATAAGAGATAAAGACCTAGACATATTATAATGAAGATGCCAAACATACAGAATAAAGAGAGAATTTTAAAAGCTACAAGAGAAAGGAAGCAGATTACATTTAGGGGTAAACCAATCAGGATAACAGCTGATCTTTCAACACAGACTCTGAAAGCTAGAAGATCCTGGAATAACATTTTTCAAACACTGAAAGAAATTGGGTTCCAACCAAGAATTGTGTATCCAGCGAATTTAAGCTTCAGGATGGAAGATAAAATTAAAACCTTCCATGATAAACAAAAGTTAAAAGAATTTGCAGCTAGAAAACCCTTTCTTCAAAAGATCCTTGGCAAAACATTATAGGAAGACGAAATGGAAAATAACAATGAAAACCAACAGTGGGAGGTAGTACAGTAAAGGGGGGAAAATAATCAAAGAGGAAAAAAAAAACATGGTTAGTAACATAAATAAACAAATATGGCTGGAATAACAACCCATATCTCAATAGTAACCCTAAATGTTAATGGCTTAAACTCACCAATTAAGAGACACAGGCTAGTAGAATGGATCACGAAAGAAGACCCAACAATTTTCTGCCTGCAGGAGACGCATTTGATAGGAAAAGAGAAACATAGACTGAAGTTGAAAGGTTGGGAGAAATCATATCACTCATATGGACTTCGGAAACAAGCAGGAGTGTCCATACTCAGATCAAATAAAATAGATGTCAAGCCAAAGTTAAGCAAAAGAGATAAAGAGGGACACTACATACTGCTCAAGGGAACCATACACCAACAAGACATAACAATCATAAATATATATGCCCCAAACAATGGTTCAGCTATGTTCATCAAAAAAACTCTTCTCAAGTTCAAGAGTCTGATAGACCACAATACAATAATCATGGGAGACTTCAACACACCTCTCTCACTACTGGACAGATCTTCCAAACAAAAGTTGAATAAGGAAACTATTGAACTGAATAACACAATTAATAACATAGACTTAATAGACATATATAGAATATACCACCCAACATCAAGCAGTTACACTTTTTTCTCAGCAGCACATGGATACCTCTCAAAAATAGATCATATATTATGTCACATGGCAACTCTTAGACAATATAAAGGAGTATAGATAATACCAGGCATCTTATCTGATCATAATGGAATGAAACTGAAAAATCAACAATAAAAGAAGGAAGGAAACTTCATGCATCACTTGGAGAATGAACAATACGTACTGAATGATCAATGGGTTATAGAAGACATCAAGGAGGAAAATACAAAATTCTTAGAGATAAATGAAAAAGACAGACGGAACATATCAGAATCTATGGGACACATTGAAAGCAGTTCAAAGAGGAAAATTCATTGCTTGGAGTTCTTTCCTTAAAAAAAGAAAAAAAAACAACAAATAAATGATCTCATAGTTCATTTCAAAATCCTAGAAAAAAAAGAGCAAAACAACAGCAAAAGAAGTAGAAGGCAAGAAATAATTAAAATCAGAGCTGAAATTAATAAAATCAAAACAAAAGAATCAATTGAAAAATTTGACAATACTAAAAGTTGAAAAATAAATAAAATTGACAGACTCTTAGCCATGTTAACAAAGAGAAGAAGAGAGAGAACTCAAATTACTATCATACTGGATGAAAATGGCAATATCACAACAGACACTTCTGAAATACAGAAGATAATCAGAAATTATTTTGAATTCTTATACACCAATAAATTAGAAGATAGTGAAGGCATTGATAAATTTCTTAAGTCATATGATCTGCCCAGATTGAGTCAGGAGGATATAGACAACCTAAGCAGACAAATATTAATTGAGGAAATAAAAGAAACCATCCAATGACTACCAACTAAGAAAAGAACAGGACCGAATGGGTATACAGCAGAGTTTTTCAAAACCTTTAAAGAGGAACTAATACCAGTACTTTTCAAGATATTTCAGGAAATAGAAAAAGAGAGAGAACTTCCAAATTCATTTTAGGAGGCCAATATCACCCTGATTCATAAAACAGACAAAGACACTTCAAAGAAACAAATCTACAGACCAATATCTCTAATGAACCTAGATGCAAAAATCCTCAATAAAATTCTGGCGAATCAGATACAAAAACATATTTAAAGAATTGTGCAACATGATCAAGTAGGATTCATCCCTGGGATACAAGGCTGGTTCAATATACGGAAATCAATAAATGTTATTCACCACATCAATAGACTTAAAAATAAGAACCATATGATCACCCAAATAGATGCAGAAAAAGTATTCAACAAAGTACAGCATCCCTTTATGTTCAAAACTCTAGAAAAACTAGGGATAACAGGAACATACCTCAATATTGTAAAAGCAATCTATGCTAAGCCTCAGGCTAGTATCATTCTGAATTGTGAAAAAATTGAAAGCATTCCCTCTAAAATCTGGAACAAGACAGGGATGCCTTCTCTCACGACTTCTGTTCAACATAGTTCTCGAAACACTGGCCAGAGAAATTAGACAAATGAAAGAAATTAAAGGCATAAAATTAGGAAAAGAAGAACTTAAATTATCACTATTTGCAGATGACATGACTCTATACCAAGCAGACCCAAAAGGGTCTACAAAGAAACTATTAGAGTTAGTAAATGAATTCCGCAAAGTGGCATGATATAAAATCAACAATCATAAATCAAAGGCATTCCTGTATATCAGCAACAAATCCTCTGAAATGGAAATGAGGACTACCACTCCATTCAGAATATCCTCAAAATAAAAATAAAATACTTGGGAATCAACGTAACAAAAGATGTGAAAGACTTACACAATGAAAACTACAGAACAATAAAGAGAGAAATAGAAGAAGATCTTACAAGATGGAAAAATATACCCTGTTCATGGATAGGCAGAATTAACATCATCAAAATGGCGATATTACCAAAAGTTCTCTATAGGTTTAATGCAATGCCAATCAAAATCCCAAGGGCATTTCTTGTAGAAATAGATAAAACAATTATGAAATTCATATGGAAAAATACAAAACCCAGTATATCAAAGACAACTCTAAGCAGAAAGTGTGAATCAGGCGGTATAGAGATACAAGTCCTCAAATTATACTACAGAGCAATAGTAACAAAAAGAGCATGGTACTGGTACCAAAACAGGTGGGTGGACCAATGGTACATAATAGAGGACACAGAAATCAATCCACAAAATTACAGCTATCTTATATTTGATAAAGGAGCTAATAGCATGAAATGAAGGAAGGATAGCATCTTTAAAAAATGGTGCTGGAAAAACTGGAATTCCATATGTAACAAATGAAACTGAATCCCTTTCTCTCTCCATGCACAAAAGTTAACTCAAAATGGATCAAGGAGCTTGATATCAAATCAGAGACACGGCATCTGATGGAAGAAAACTTTGGCTATGATCTACATACTGTGGGGTTGGGCTCCAAATTCCTCAATAGGACACCCATAGCATAAGAGTTAATAACTAGAATCTACAAACTGGACTTACTCAAACTAAATAGATTTTTCTCAGAAAAAGAAACAATAAGAGAGGTAAAAAGGGAGCCTACACCCTGGGAACAAATCTTGACTTCTCACACTTCAGATAGAGCCCTAATATCCAGAGTTATACAAAGAAATCAAAAAAATTTACAATAAGAAAATGAATTACCCAATCAACAAATGGGCCAAGGACCTGAACAGACACTTCTCAGAGGAGGACATACAATCAATCAATAAGTACATCAAAAAATTCTCACCAACTCGAGCATTCACAGAAATGCAAAACAAACCCACCCTAAGATACCATTTCACTGCAGTAAGCTTAGCAGCCTTTATGAAGTCAAACGACAACAAGTTCTGGCGAGGATGTGGGGAAAAGGGTACACCTGTACATTGCTGGTGGGACTGCAAATTGGTGCAGCCAATTTGGAAAGCAGTATGGAGATTTCTTGGAAAGCTGGGAATGGAACCACCATTTGACCCAGCAATTCCCCTTCTCGGTCTAATCCCTATAGACCCAAAAAGAGCATGCTACAGGGACACTGATAAATCTATGTTCATAGCAGCACAATTCACAACAGGAAGACTGTGGAACCAACCTAGATGTCCTTCAATAGATGAATGGATTTAAAAAATGTGGCATTTATACATAATGGAGTATTACTCTGCATTAAAAAATGACAAAATCATACAATTTGCAGAGAAATGGATGGCATTAGAACGTATTATGCTACGTGAAGATAGCCAATCACTAAAAAACAAATGCCAAATGTTTTCTTTGATATAAGGAGAGTAACTGAGAACAGAGTTGGAAGGAAGAGCATGAGAAGATGATTAACATTAAACAGGGGTGAGAGGTGGGAGGGAAAAGGAGAGAGAAGCAAAATTGCATGGAAATGGAAGGAAATCCTCATGGTTATACAAAATTAAATACAAGATGAAGTGAGCGGAAAGGGGACGAAAACAAGGGGAAGAAATGAATTACAGCAGATGGGGTACATTGAGAGGATTGGAGGGGAGGGGATGGGAGATAGTAGAGGACAGGAAAGGCAGCAGAATACAACAGACACTAGTATAGCAATATGCAAAACAGTGGATGTGTAACTGATGGGATGCTGCAATCTGTATACGGGGAAAAATGGAAGTTCATAACCTACTTGAATCAAAGTGTGAAATATGACATGTCAAGAACTATGTAATGTTTTGAAGAACAAACAATAAATATCAAAGGAAAAAAACACATGGAGAACAATTTCAATTAAAAATTGACTAGGTTTATAACACCTACACTTTATCATGCAAAAGGCAAGTCCGACTATACACCATGCCTCTTCAGAACTGCTTGTTTTTCTATTCGGTTTGGGTCATTTTTCTCCATCATATTAGGATTAGTAGTCAGAGTTTTGTAGGGTACGTGTTAGTGTCAGGGATTCAGTTTTTGGAATGGAAAATTGGAAAATGAATCCAATGTGTATACAAATATGTGCTACACAAAAATCTTCCCACTTTCATCCAGAACAATGCCTTGACGTTACCATCTCCCCAAATAAGAAACAATTAGAGGAGAAGAGTTAGAAAATCTGTAAATACATATCTGGAATGGAAAATATTTAGGAGGTCACAAACTTGGAGGTGGTAGAGGAGTATCCCAAAGTAAGGTACAGGGTAAACACTCCACAAATATGGAGGTGTGCTGGCCTAAAGACTTCTAGAGAAACTTCCTCTGAGGACGGGCACATGAAATATATGTTGTTGTCAGTAGCTTTAGCTTCCTTTGTAGTGAGATCATCAAAGCTGGGTCTGCATCTATGTGACCTGGAGGACATTCTTTCTTGCTTTCCAATGCACATGAGGCAGCAGTGCTGAATTCTCTCTTTGTATGTAAACTGTGGCCACTGTGGTCTAAGTGTCTCCCCGTGTGGACTGTGAAGCCTTTTGTTCATCCTCCACTTTTCGTGGTGTTTCCTGCTGCAGCACTGGGAGTTTGGTATTTGCCTCACGAAATACAAGGGGTTCAACTGGAACACAGTGCTGGAGGGAGTTTTGTCACTTGTGGTTTTTCAGGGTCTACAAGAGAATGCACCAACCAGGCTTCATTCCCACATAGCTTGCCCCCTTGTCTATAGCAACCTGATTCTGCACATTGCCCTGAAAACTATCAATTTAACAAGACACCTTTACATATAAGTGTCTGGTCACTGCACCATGTCAGTGACAAGCCATTTGGAAATCAATGTCAAATCCACATGGCGCAACCACAGATGATTCATCACACACCTGCACACCACAGCTCAGGGCTCACTACTCAGGAGGGTCCAACTTAATAGCATCTCTGTTCTACACCATTGTCATAAATCCCAGTCAATCACGGCACTGTCTGGTACACTCATGATCAGTAAAAGTGCATCCAAATGTTCTCCAATACCATCTGGTCATGGGAATTTCAAAAATTTCTTGGTATTTATCTAGCCTCTTGGTAAATCCAAACAAGTGAGCCCACTTGGACTGGGACTGGGACTGGGTCTGGGTGCCTGGCTTCTTGGATCACAAAATTCAGAGATTTCCATCACCGAGGAAGTGAGGTGAGGTCACTTCCTTCAGAAAATGAATGAGGCCACTGTCTTGTCCACCACTTTGTCGTAACAGTTGCTTCCTAGTGTCTCAGGAAAAGGAGGCAGCCTCTATTTCCTGTGACACTTTCACAAGTTAGAATGGTATAGAAACATAGGCACCTGGGAACAGCTCTCCACACATGCCTGGTTTCATACATCATCCCTACATTAATAAGAGATAGGCTGATTGAGACACATCCTTTCATCCTGATCGGGTGGTTTGCAAAGGAAGATGACTTTTGCTGTTTCAGGTCCTTCATAGCTGCCTACGTCTTCTCCAGGGATCATTTCTGCATGGATTTTGAGGTACTCAGCAGGTGAAAGATCTCCTAACTTCCTGTATTGTAATACTAACTTTGTCCCTGCTCTTCTGTAAAGTGAGATTGAGTGAACAATCTCAGTTTACAGAATGGTTAGGGTTAATAGCATGTTCGATTTAGGTTATGAATCATTTTGCTGGATGAATAATGATATTGGGAACCTGCGATATTTATAAGAATATGGAGGTGAAATATAAGTATGAAAACAGAAATCTAGGTAATATTTGAAGCCCAGAAGGACTTTGGGCCCTTGATTGCGATATATAGCTTAAATTATGTTCTGTGTGACCTTTGCATTTTGTGTCCAGAATATTACTGTGATAATATGTATATGTAGCTAAGGTGACATGAGTATTTCTTCCACCATTTCTGTGAGCAATATTTTGAAAACTTATAAATTAGTACTGGGGATACTAATAGGTTTACCCTGTTTTGATGAATATAGAGATGATGCATTAATAGACCCTACTGTGAATAAATTATATAACTGGTTCCAAATTTAAATAATGGATTGTATTGATATCTGAAAATATATAGGAAATCTTATATTGATATACATACATTCATTCCAACCAGTTATATATCTAATGGTAATGTTAGGGTTATCATTTATCATGAATAGTGTGTGAGTTTTGCTTCAAAAATGATTATGGAATCGAAAATAATATGTTTAGAAAGAAGTTTAGTAAAAAGACCAGTCAAGAAACATGGAGGAATATATGTCTTCCAAAGGAGGAAGTGATTGAAAGTGAACCAAATGTTTATAAATTTGTGAACTTGTGAATGAATGGATATATCTAATGATGTCCATAAACTGAAGAAATAATTACGTACCAGGTTTGAATAAAAATGAACTTTAACAAACACAATAGAAACATTAGGAATTCTGGAAAAGTATAGTTCGCAGTGAAAGGTTAATAAAATAAGTACTTGTCACTTTCTGTTTTTCAGTATGCTTAACAAAACACTGCTGAAATCTTGAGAACTTTTTGATAGTCTTATTCCCAGAATGTGCTGTCCAAAACTGCCAAACTGCAGAATGTACTCCCTCAACCGGTTGCACACAAACCGCTCACTTGCCCGGACCCATCAATAAACTTCCCCCCCTGCCCTCTCCTAGGAAAATATATAAGCTCTGCTTAAGCTGTTCTCAAGGCTCTCTGCTCTATTCAAGTGAGCTCTGAGCCCCAGCATGCTGGACCCCCAATAAACCCTTTGCTTTGCATGAGACAGTCTCTTGGTGGTCTCTTCACCCGATTGTCACCGGACCTTTACATATGGAGGTTCCACCGAGATCAGGCAGCCGTGGACAAGCGACCCCAATGAACTCCTCTCGGGGTAAGTAAGGTGCCTCTTTCTGGTTTCAGGTTTCAGGTCAGGGCTTGGCAAAATGGATGTCGATGAAGAGCGTGAGCTCTCTCCGATGGTGGCTGACAGTCATGTCACAGAGCCACAGGCCAAGTCCCTGGGGGACGTCATAGAGGACTCAGAAAATCGAGGAACAATAGTCTCCATGACTCAGTGATATTTTGTTTCAGATTCGGTATTGCCAACCCATCGGGTTTTGCCAACCACTCAGTCCTGGTCTCAGTGTTGGACTTCCATATCCTGTCTTTATTGTCTTGTCTTGTCTGTGTCATGTGTTGTTGCTTTTACTGTTTGTGTATCTTTCATTATGGGACAGAGCACTTCAATGCCTCTGTCTCTGACCCTTGTTCACTGCAACAAAGTTTCCTTAAGGGATCAGAATCTTTCTTTTTCAGTAAAATGCTGGACCTGGCAGACTCTCTGTGCCTCAGAATGGCTCACCTTTGGATTTGGATGGACCCTAGAAGGATCTTTCTACTTCCCACTAATTTAAAAAGTTAGAGATATTGTCTTTCAGCCAGAGCCACATAGATACCTGTGAAGACACATGGACACTGCCTACCAACCCGGTGACGAGGGGAATCAACATCAATATCAAGAAAGAGACTTTGTCTACATTAGACGACATCAGGTGTCATCCCTGGAACCCTGCTGGAAGGGACCATAGCAGGTGCTACTTATAACACCTACAGCAGTAAAGGTAGACAGAATCACTTCCTGGATCCATACCTCTCATCTCAAGCCTGTGCCCTGTCCAGACTCTGGCTGGAAACTGTAAAAGACTGGTAACGCTTTCAAATTGTGTATTTGCCATGTGGATAAGGCAATAGACTCTCCCCTTGACCACCAGTAGTCCTAACCCTCATCAGCCCATTCAGCAGCGATGGCTGATCACAAATCTTACTGGACAAGAAGTATGGTCTATCTCGCATACAGCCCACTTAGGGACATGGTCGCCATCTCTCCACAGAAACATTTGTCAGCTGGCTATAGGTCTTTTCCATTGGGATATCCCTGATGAAGTGGATCCCACTAAAATTCCATTAAATCCCTTCTCTACCATAGATAATGGAAACAAATATTATGGATGTAGGGACACGCGAGCCAGACGCAGGTTGGCTAGCCTAGATTACTATGTTTGCCCGGGGGACTATCAAAGCCACAAACAGTCAAGGCTGTGTTGGGGGAAAGCCGGCTTCTTCTGTAAGTCATGAGGATGTGAGCATACAGGGACTGCTTGATGGAACCCAAACTCCTCATCAAATTCTGTACACAACATTGGCCATATTACCAATTAGATAACCAAAATTGATGGCCCCCAGAGGGGTCTCTGGATCCTCAAATTCTGCGTGACCTTTTTAACTTCTGCAAGTGCTGAAAAGGGTAAAAGGAGATTCCCCTATGTGGAGGCCTTTTCCCTCCTTTGCTCACATCCTGAACTATGCTTCTCCAATAGATCCTCACCCTCAGCCTTCTGCTCCAGACTCTCTGCTCTTACTCTCACCTATGCAACCTGATTTCTCCCCTCCAATTACTAGATCAAAAACCCAAACCTCCGCCTGTTCTAAGACCGTTGCCCCCTTCTTGAGGTAGCAGGTACTGAGGTACACCTCAACTAACTCACTCCTCTCTTCTCCTGTCATTGCCCGCACTGGGTCCCACCAGGTCCTCTTACTACCTAACACAAAGCCCAAACCAGCTGAGAAGAGCCCTCACACCCTTATCCAAGATGCAATGTAAATGGCCTTTAAAGTTGCTTTTTCATCACTGAAAACATGTTACTAAGTATTTAAAGTCCCTCAAATGCTTTTTGGGATACTAACTCCCATCTTACCCTCTGCTGTACCTGTTGTACTGCTCAAGATTTGTTCCTAGAAAAATCCAAAACCCCTTTTCCATTATTCTTTTACATTTCTCCTACCTCATTCTCAGATCCATGGAACTGCTCACAGCCATGCCTTCCCCGTCTTCCCCCTCTGTACCAGGCCCACAGAAAAGTCTTAACTGACCTTCTCCAGAAATCTCCAACATAGCTGAATTTAGGAATTTCAGCAAAAGAGTCCCAATAAAAGATTTCTAAGTAGATAAAATTCCACTTTTCATGTTGCCCTATTCTACTTGGCCACTGGCTAAAAAAATCTGCAATCCTAAGCTAGACACCCCCATACTAATTTTTCACAAAATATGTGAACAAGGCCTTGGCCTTGAGCTGAGGCTTCACATAGATGGCTACATTTGTAAGATAAAGAAGTTACCAACTGGGCTCCATGGTAACAGTTGGCAGGGGGAAAAATAAAGGGAATATAAAGCTCTCCCTCACCCAGGTGTCCTTGGAAGGTTAACTTTCCCAGAACAGAGGAAAAAAAAAAGAAGACAAATGGCTTCTTGTGAACTTCTTAAGACTGTGAACTTCTGAGCCCCTTCCCTTATATGTTGGGTACAAAATTCTGAAACTACCTAAACTTGGGATTCCGGGGATTTAATTGATTACAACAGAAGTAATGCCCTCTGAATATGGTTGCAAACAAATAGGACTGTTTTCCTGTCTTTGGTACTATCTTAGGTGCCTTGCCTTGTCCATCCCTACAACAGTATAATTCTATATACTTAAAACATTGTTTATGTTTTCATGAAGTGGTCAAAAGATGTGATTAATTGTGTAGTTGTGCAAATGTTTCTCAGAGTGCTCTATCATGACACAGGTTCATTTGAAGATCAAATAGGGGGGCATAAAACCTGGTTCCACTGGGAACATATATCCCTCACTTTCGCCATCCTATTAGGAATACATGTTGCTGCAGGGGTGGGCACAAGAACCACTGCCTTGGTCCATGGGACAAAACAAATGACCCAAATAGAAGCAGCAATAGGCCAAAACTTAAAGATATTAGAAACCTCCATCACAGCATTGCAGGAATCTTTAACCTATCTCTCTGAAGTTGTTTTACAGAACAGTCGAGGATTGGAATTTCTCTTCATGAGAGAAGAGGGCCTTTGTTTTGCATTGATGGAAGAATGTTGTTTTTATGCCAACCATACTGGAGTTGTAAAAAAATCTATGAGTAAATTAAAATGACGACTTGAAGAGCGTCAACGAGAGAGAGAGGCCCAAAAAGGGTGGTTTGAATCTTGGTTCACAAAGTCCCCCTGGTTAACTACGCATTTATCAACCCTGGCGGGTCCAATAATAATCCTCACATTATTGCTAACTATAAAACCCTGCTTGCTCAACCATGTAATTTATTTTCTCCAGGCTCAAATTGGACAAGTTAAACTAATGGTAATACCCCACTAGCAGACATGGAATGTGACACCACCCAATGATCATATTTATGATTAAAAGTAGCCAGAAAAAGAAGTGTCGAATGAAAGGTTAATAAAATATGTAGTTGTCACTTCCTGTTTTTCTGTACACTTAACAAAACACTGTTGAAATCTTGAGAAATTTTTGCCAATCTTGTTCCCAGAATGTGCTGTCCACAACTGCCAAACTGCAGAATGTACTCCCCCACCAGGTTGCATGCAAACTGAACACTCGCCCTGACACATCAATTAACTTCCCTCCCTGCACTCGCAAGGAAAAGTTTATAACATCTGCTTAAGCTGTTCTCAGGGCTCTCTAGTCTTTTCAAGTGAACTCTGAGCCCCAGCATGCTGGACCCCCAATAAACCCATTGCTGTTACATGAGATAGACACTTGGTGGTCTCTTCTTCCGACGCTCGCCCGACGGTTACTTGGATGAGTGAATGTAGAATAGAACATCCAGTCAAAAAGGGATAGTCGGTAGGATTAGGAATATAGTCCGTAGGTTTAGGAAGAAGAGTGAGTATAGGATTTGGACCTAAAGTTCTTTAGCAATAGGGTTTCAGTTAGAGAGTGAATGTAAATGTCAGCACATGTGAAGAATGAGTCACAATGATGAAATGCGGAAAATATGTAGGAAAGCAGATATCAATAGAGACATTAGGAAATCAGGCAAAGTACAAAGTGAGTGATAGGATTAGACATTATCAACAGGGTTGAGTTTCAATATATAATCTTAGGAAGAAACAAATATGTAGTCACCAATAAGATTGACATTTGAGGGCATTAGGCAACCTGGACATGGATGATTTTAGTAATCCATGTTCACTTTCCATTTAGGCTTTTGGGAGAATCCTAAGTGTGACCTTTGCATTTTGTGTCCAGAATACTACTGTGATAAAATGTATGTATAAATCAGTTGACATAAGTATTTCTTCCACCATTTCTGGGAGCAATATTTTGAAGATATACAAATTATTATTGGGCGTACACAGAGGTGTACCCTGTGTCTATGAATATAGAAGTAATGCATGAATTGACAATACTGTGAATAAATAATATAACTGATTCCACTTTAAATAATGGATTGATAGAATTGATATTTAAAAATATATAAGAAATCTTATATTTATATAGAATCATTCATTCCAATGAGTTATACATCTAATGGTAATATTAGGGTTATATTTTATCATGAAAGGTGTGTGAGTTCTGCTTCAAAAGTGAGTATGGAAATGGAAAATAATGTGTTTGGAAAGAAGTCTCATGAAAAGACCAGTCAAGAAACATAGAGGAATGCATGTGTTCTGAAGTAGGAAGTAATTGAAAGTGACAAAAATGCAAATAATTTTGCTAACTTGTGGGTGAAATATAAGTATGGAAAAAGAAATCTAGGTATGATTTGAAGCCCAGAAGGGCATTTGCCCCTTGAGTGGTTTAATTAGCTTTGACTTATGTACTGCACATATGTCTCAGATAAAGCGATATACAATGGAACAGGAATTTGCACCTTGGATGATTGAATAACGAAGAGAACATCCAGTCAAAAAGGATTTGTCGCTAGGATTAGGAAGATAGTCGGTAGGTTTAGGAAGAAGATTGAGTATAGGATTTGGACCAAAAGTTCTTTAGCAATAGGGTGTCGGGTAGAGATTGAATATATATGTCAGCACATGTGAAAAGTCAGTCACAATGATGAACTGGGGAAAATAGTAGGAAAGCAGATATCAATAGAGATTAAGAAATCAGGCAAATTATAAAATGAGTCATAGGTTTAGACATTCTCAACAGGGTTGAGATTGAAAATGTAATCTTCAGAAGAAACACATATGTAGTCACCAATATGATTGACATTTGAGAGCATTAGGCAACCTGGACATGGATGAGTTTAGTAATCCATGTTAACTTTCCATTTAGGCTTTTGGGAGAATCCTAAGTGTGACCTTTGCATTTTGTGTCCAGAATACTACTGTGATAAAATGTATGTATAAGTCAGTTGACATGAGTATTTCTTCCACCATTTCTGGGAGCAATATTTTGAAGATATACAAATTATTATTGGGCGTACACAGAGGTGTACCCTGTGTCTATCAATATAGAGATAATGCATGAATAGACCATACTGTGAATAAATAATATTACTGGTTCCACTTTACATAATGGATTAAATTGATATCTGAAAGTATACAAGAAATCTTATATTGAAATAGAATCATTCATTCCAACCAGTTTTATATCTAATGATAATATTAGGGTTATGGTTTATCATGACGGTTGTGTGAGTTTTGCTTCAAAATTGATAATAGAAATCAAAAATAATGTGTTTATAAAGAAGTCTCTTAAAAAGAGCAGTCAAGAAACATGGAGTAATCCATGTGTTCTGAAGCAGGAAGTGATGGAAAGTAAAACAAATGCGTATAAATTTGCTAAATTGTGGATGAAATATACATCCTATCATGTGCATAAACTGGAGAAATAGTAATGTACCAGTTTTGAATGAAAATGAACGTCAAAATACACATTATATCCCATAGGAATCTTCATGCATTGATGTTAAACTGGGTCAGTTACTGTAGAAATATTTGATTTTTTTTGGTGTCATAATACACTTTATTTTAGCACTAGCATGCCACAGAATGTAGAGGAAAGAGCAATAGATTTTCAGTTATAGCACTAATAATCTAACATTTAATGACTATTTGGGGGAGTCTAGAAATTGCATAAGGCTATGTAACATAATTGTTTTTTATTTAACATTCATAAAAACTTGGAATTTTGGTAATATTTCTCCTTTTTCATTTTTTATTTTTTCAGTTGTTCATAGACCTTCATTTTATTTATTTGTATGTGGTGATGAGAATATAACCCAGTGCCTCACACATGCTAGACAAGCATGTTAACACTGAGCCAGAAACCCAGCTCCTCCACTTTATCTTATCATCAAACACTCCTCACCCTCTTCATTACTCACTTTCTTAATCGTTTTCCCCCTTCTCTCTATTCTTTTTCACTTTCCCTCCTTATGTATTTTTCTCTCATGTCATTACAAACACTAGTATGCTATGAAATTTACATTTAAAACTGATTTTATAGTCATTCTTTTTTCTTGAGAAAATTTAAAAATTATAATCACCTGATTGATATATTACAATACATTTATTATACATATGCATCTATATTCATTCACATGTATTACATATATATATATATACATATATATTTAAAATTACTTTGATTAGCCTGTTAGAAATAATATATACCAAGTCTTTCTTAATTTTCAAGTCTTCCAGAATTAACATCTTACAGTGAAAATCAAATAAACATGTTTAAGTTAACATGTATCATTCTTATTTATCAATACTGATAATTTAAGGTTTTATATCACATTAAGTTGTAATATGGCATATTAACTCTTATGAATTAGAGAAATTTTTTTTTGAACAACCTATTATTTAAGGACCATATGCACTGACATTTCAAATGGCCTTCTTGTGATTTCAATTTCTATCAATTGTGTGTTAATTAAAAAATACTTATTTTAGTAATTTTCATATTCATAATTGATATAAAGTCAATTGTTTAATCCTTTTTGTAAGTAGTTACTTATTACAGTAGGGGCAGTATTAATAATTCTAAATCTTTATAAGAAAAATGGTACAAAGATATTTTCAGGCAAAATTAAGAATAATTGCGATCTCTAAATGTTTGATTACTGATACATATAATACAGAGCTTTTGATGAGTCTCTTTCCCAGTAAAACATAAAATGCAAAGATACAGTTGGGTATGTATGTCCAAATAAAGATAAGAAAAAATACACATTATCAGTTAGAAACTATTAAATAAAAGATGAAAAGAACAATCCAACACATTGTACCAACTTGTCAGTTGAGTTAGTATTCTGGAAGAATAGCCTAAGACTAGAACAGGTCCATGATAAAATATTCACTAAAAAATGAAATATGAAAAATATAGGAAATACTATGAATTTTTCAGGAGGGTAGGTGGATTAACCTTTAATCTCAATTATGTGCATTTTTAAAACCAGTTTTCTGGTACAATAAAATTGTGATAGATACAACTAAACAAAACAAAGTTTCTGCTTAGCAAAATGAATGCATCTCAACACTTTTTTAGCTGATATCTTCCCACTCAATTTTAAACCTTTATTTATTTATTTTTTATTGGTTGTTCAAAACATTACAAAGCTCATGGTATATCATCTTTCATACATTTGACTCAATTGGGTTATGAACTCCCAATTTTCCCCAAATACGAGTTGCAGAATCACAATGGTTACACATTCATATTTTTACAAAATGTCATATAAGTGACTGTTGTATTGTGCTACATTTCCTATCCCCTACTATCTTCCCTCCCCTCATCTCCCATCTTCCCTCTCTACCTCATCTGCTGTTTTTCACTTCTCTCCCTATTCCACCCCCCTTTCCCCTCACTACCTCTTATATGTAATTTTGTGTAACATTGAGGGTCTCCTACCATTTCCATATGGTTTCCATTCTCTCTCCCTTTTGCTTTCCTCTCTCGTCTTTGATTAATGTTAATCTTTTCCTCAAGTTCTTTCTCCCTGTTCTATTCTTAGTTGCTCTCTTTATATCAAAGAAGACATTTGACTTTTGTTTTTTAAAGAGTGGCTACCTTCTCTTAGCATAATCTGCTCTAATGCCATCCATTTCCCTACAAATTCTATGATTTTGTCATTTTTTAGTGCTGCATAATACTCCATTGTGTATAGATGCCACATTTTTTTATCCATTCATATATTGAAGGGCATCTAGTTTGTTTCCACAGTCTACCTATTTTGAATTGTGCCACTATGATCATTGATGTGGCAGTATCCCTATAGTACGCTCTTTTAAGATCCTCAGGGAATAGTCTGAGAAGGGCAAAAGCTGGTTCAAAGGGTGGATCCATTCCCAGTTTTCCCAGGAATCTCCATTCTGCTTTCAAAGTTTGCTTCACCAATTTGCAGTCCCACCAGCAGTGTACAAGTGTACCCTTTTCCCCACATCCTCGTCAACACTTGTTGTTCTGTGACTTCATAATAGCTGCAAATCTTACTGGAGTGACATGGTAACTTAGGGTGGTTTTGATTTGCATTTCTCTGACTGCTAGAGATGGTGAGCATTTTTTCATGTACTTGTTGATGGATTGTATGTCTTCCTCTGTGAAGTGTCTGTTCAGTTCCTTGTCCCATTTGTTGATTACATTATTTGTTATCTTATTGTTTAATTTTTTGAGTTCTTTGTATATTCTGGATATTAGGGCTCTATCTGAAGTGTGAGGGGTAAAAATTTGTTCGCAGGATGTAGGCTCTCTATTTACCTCTCTTATTGTTTCTCTTGCTGAGAAAAAACTTTATAGTTTAAGTAAGTCCAATTTGTTTATTCTTGTTATTAACTCTTGGGCTATGGGAGTCTTATTATGGAATTTGGAGCCCGACCCCACAGTATGAAGATCGTAACCAACTTTTTTTCTATCAGACGCAGTGTCTCTGATTTTATATCTAGCTTCTTGATCCATTTTGAGTTAACCTTTGTGCATGGCAAGAGAAAGAAATTCAGTTTCATTTATTTGCATATGGATTTCCAATTTTCCCAGCACCATTTGTTGAAGATGCTATTCTTTCTCCATTACATGCTTTTAGCCCCTTTATCAAATATAAGAAAGTTGTAATTTTGTGGATTGGTTTCTGTGTCCTCTATTCTGTACCATTGGTCCACCTTCCTGTTTTGGTACCAGTACCACACTGTGTTTGGTACTATTGCTTTGTAGTACAGTTTGAACTCTGATATTGCTATAACTCCAGATTCACACTTACTGCTTAGAGTTGCTTTCGCTATTCTGGGTCTTTTGTTTTTCCATAAGAATTTCATGATTGCTTTATCTTTTTCTACAAGAAATGCTGTTGGGATTTTGATTGGAATCACTTTAAACCTGTAGAGAACTTTGGGTAATATTGCCACTTTGATAATGTTATTTCTGCCTATCTATGTACAGGGTTCATTTTTCCATCTTCTAAGATCTTCTTTTATCTCTCTCTTTAGTGTTCTGTAGTTTTCATTATATAAATCTTTCACCTCTTTTGTTAGGTTGATTCCCAAGTATTTTATTTTATTTGAGGATATTGTGAATGGAGTGGTTTTCCTCATTTCCATTTCAGAAGTTTTGTTGCTGATATACAAAAATGCCTTTGATTTATGTGTGTTGATTTTATATCCTGCCACTTTGATGAATTCATTTATTTACTCAAGCCGTTTCTTTGTAGACCCTTTTGGGTCTGTTAAATATATTATCATGTCATCTACAAATAGCGATAATTTAAATTCTTCCTTTCCTATTTTTATGCCTTTATTTTCTTTTGTCTGTCTAATTGCTCTGGCTAGTATTTCTAGAACTTAATTGAATAGAAGTGGTGATAGAGGGCATCCCTGTTTTGCTCCAGATTTTAGAGGGAATTTCTTCAGCTTTTCTCTATTTAGGATGATGCTAGCCTGATTTTTAGCATATATAGCTTTTACCATGTTGAGGTAAGTTCCTTTTATCCCTAGTTTTTATAGTGTTTTGAACATAAAGGGATGCTGTAGTTTGTCGAATGCTTTTTCTGCATCAATGGAGATGATCATATGGTTCTTGTCTTTAAGTCTATTGATGTGGTGGATTACATTTATTGATTTCCATATATTGAACCAGCCTTGCATCGCAGGGATGAATCCTACTTGATCATGAAGCACAATTTTTTTGATATGCTTCTGTATTCGATTCGCCAGGATTTTATTGAGAATTTTTGCATCCAAGTTCATTAGAGATATTGTTCTGTAGTTTTCTTTCTTTAAAGTGTCTTTGTCTGGTTTCGGGATCAGGGTGATGTTGGCCTCATAGAATGAATTTGGAAGAGCTCTTTCTTTTTGTTTTTCTTGAAATAGCTTGAATAATATTGGTATTAGTTCTTCTTTGAAGGTTTTGTAGAACGCCGCTGTATACCCATCGAGTCCAGGGTTTTTTTTGGTTGGCAGTCCTTTGATGGTTCTTCTATTTCTTCCTTTGTTATTGGTCTGTTTAAATTGTGTGTGTCTTCCTGACTCAATCTGGGCAGATCGTATGACTTAAGAAATTTATCAATACCTTCACTATCTTCAATTTTATTGGAATATAGTGTTTCACAATACTTTCTAACTATCTTCTTTATTTCTGTAGTGTCTGTTGTGATATTGCCTTTTTCATCCCGTATTTTAGTAATTTGAGTTCTCTCTCTTCTTCTGTTCATTAGTATGGCTAAGGGCCTGTTGATCTTATTTATTTTTTCAAAAAACCAACTTTTAGTTTTATCAATTTTTTCAATGTTTTTCTTTGTTTCAATTTTGTTGATTTCTTCTCTAAATTTGATTATTTCTTGTCTTCTACTACATTTGCTGTTGTTTTGCTCTTCCTTTTCTAGGTTTTTGAGGTGTAGCATGAGTTCATTTATTTGCTGGTTTTTCTTTTTTTGAGGACAGAACTCCTATAAATGAATTTCCCTCTTAAAACTGCTTTCACTGTGTCCCATAGATTCCGCTACATTGTGTCTCTATTGTCATTTGTCTCTAAGAATTTTTTTATCTCCTCCTTTATGTCTTCTGTTACCCATTGATCATTCAGTAGCATGTTGTTCATTTTCCATGTGATGCAGGATTTTTCCTTCCTTCTTTTATCATTGATTTCCCGTTTCATTCCATTATGATCAGATATGGTGCATGGTATTATTTCCATGCCTTTATATTTACTAAGAATTGCCCTATGGCATAATATATGGTCTATCCTTGAGTAGGATCAATGTGCTGCTACTGAGAAGAACGTGTATCCACTTGATGATTGTTGATATATTCTATATATGTCTGTTAAGTCTAGGTTATCGATTGTGCTGTTGAGTTCTATAGTTTCTTTATTCAGTTTCTCTCTAGAGGATCTGTCCAATGCCAAGAGTGGTGTGTTGAATTCACCCATAATTATTGTGTTGTAGTCTATGTGACTCTTGAACTTGAGGGGAGTTTGTTTTATGAACGTTGCAATTCCATTGCTTGGTGCATACAAATTGATAATTGTTAGTCTTGTTGGTGGATGGTTCCTTCTAAAAGAATATAGTGTTCTTCTTTATCCCTTTGATTTACTTAGGTTTGAAGTTGATTTTATTCCATATGAGTATGGCCACTCCTTCTTGCTTCCGAGGGCCGTGTGAGTGGTATGATTTTTCCCAAAATTTTACCTTCAGCCTGTGTATGTCTTTTCCTATAATATGGGTCTCCTGAAGACAACATATTGTTGGATTTTTTTTTTCCACGTTACTAGCCCATGTCTCTTGATTGGTGAGTTTTGGCCATTAACATTTAAGGTTACAATTGAAATATGATTTGTACTTCCAGTCATGTTTATTTATTTATTATATTTTAGTTTGGCTAGTTTTTACTTTTTTGGTTATTTTCCTCCCCCTTTACTGAAATACCTCCTGCTGTTAGTTTTGGGCACTATTTTTCAATTCTTCTTCTTGCAGTATTTTGCTCAAAATGCTTTGCAGTGCTGGTTTTCTGGCTGCATATTCTTTTAGCTTTTGTTTATCATGAAAGACTTTAATTTCATTTTCAAATCTGAAGCTTAATTTTGCTGGGTACAGTGTTCTTGGTTGGAATCCATTATTTTTCAGCATTTGAAATACATTGTTCTAGGATCTTCTCTCTTTCAAAGTCTGTGATGAAAAATCAGTCGCTAACCTAATTGGTTTACCCCTGAATGTAATCTGCCTCCTTTCTCTTATAAGCGTTTAATATTGTCTCCTTGTTCTGTATGTTGGCTATCTTCATAATTATATGTCTTGGATTTGGTCTATTATGTTTTTGAATGTTTGGGGTCCTGTAGGCTTCCAGGATTTGGCAATCCAATCCATCTTTCATCTCTGGGATGTTTTCTAGAATTATTTCATTTAATATGTTGTCCATTCCTTTGGTTTGAATCTCTATGCCTTCTTCTATCCCGATGACTCTCAAGTTTTTTTTTTTTGACATCCCTTATCTCTTGAATAGATTTAAGCATCTTTTCTGTGTTGACTATATTCTTTTCAAGTTGATAAACTTTGTCTTCATTTTCTGATTTTCTGACTTCTACTTGATCTACTCTATTTGTAATATTCTTGTTTGAGTTTTTAATTTGGTTTATAGTTTCCTGCATTTCTAGAATTACTGTTTGAATTTTTTTAAGATCTCTATTTTTTGGTAAAGCTCATTTTTTGCCATTTGAATTTGTTTGTTTAATTCATTTTCAAAATATACTTTTATTCCTTGGACTTGCTGCCTCATGTCTTCTCTAATATTTCTTTCCATCTGAGTTAAGTATGCCTTGATTTCTTTCCCTATCCCTGTTTCTGGTGCCTCTAGGTCCTCCTGTAGAATTAAGTTGTCCTGCATTGTTTGTACTCCTTTTATTCCATTGTTTTTTCATGATGTTCACGTTACTTTCCAGCTCTATTTGATTGCTGTGTTTCTGCTTTATTCTAGAGATTTGTTTTGGTGTTGTATGTCTCTGTTGTCTCTCCTTTGTGTTGGTAGACTATGCATGCTAAAGTGGATTCCGCTTGGAAGAAATTCCGAAGGCCGAGCTCCAGTGACGTCACCTCTCTGTTTTGGCAGGCCCAAGGCTCCTTGCTGAGGTGTCCGTATAGGGGGGTGGGACTGTACTGTCACTTGTTGGTTTCAGCTCCGGGTCACTGGCGGGCAGGCGGTCTCCAGCTGCCCAGTCGTGCGGTCGGTGGCCGGCGGGCAGGCGGTCTCCAGCTGCCCAGTCACTTGTGCAGCAGGTGGGCTGTCACTGGCGGGCGGGCGATCTCTAGCCACCCAGTGGTGCGGTCGGTCGCCGGCGGCAGGGCGTTCTCAAGCCGCCTAGTCACGCGGGCAGCGGGTGGACTGTCGCCTGTGGGCCTGCAGTCTCCCGCTGCCCAGTCACAAGGGCCTGGCCTCTAGTCCTCTGGTTTCTCCTGCTAGTCCTGGTTTTTCCTGCAAGACCAGATTTCCCCTGAGTGATGGCTCTCGGCAGTTCAAACTGTACTCTGGGCCTGCCGTTTGTTGGTTGTGGAGGGTGTCTATTGGGAAGCCAGACACTCTATTGTTTTGATTTTTTCCACTTGCCCCTCCCCCAGCACTGGTTAGACAGGTTTTATTTTCACAGTTGATGAGAGGGGGAGTTGAAGGTCAGTTGCCTCTTGTTTTCACCCATCTTTATGCAGGCTCGCTCTGATAAGCTCTCCCCCGGAAATCCTAGGAGAGATTTTATGCGAATTCCCCGATA
Organism: Callospermophilus lateralis; assembly: GCF_048772815.1. Lineage (NCBI taxonomy): Eukaryota > Metazoa > Chordata > Mammalia > Rodentia > Sciuridae > Callospermophilus > Callospermophilus lateralis. The sequence goes on along the minus strand of NW_027514511.1, from coordinate 368,163 downwards.
TATGGGAGATGAGCTGAATAACACACTCCTGTTTTATTGTTGTAATCTGTAGGAGAGTTACTGTGGTTACTTCAGCTCTCCAAGATGATGGCCATTGGTTTCCTTGGAAGAGTTTCCATTGTGGGAGATAGAACTGTACCGCTTCCTTCCCTGTCTGAAATCCTGAACTCAGCTCAGGGCTCAGTGGGGGCTCTACCGGCAGGATTCCACAGAATCCTTATCAACGTTTCTCCCTGCTTATTGGACCCATCTCGGTGGTGCCGCACCGTCTTTAGCCACTGGGTGGGCCACGCGGATCAGTCAAATGGGATCTCGGGTCGCACATTTGGCTCGTGTTTGAGACTCAATTACCGGACCATGGTGCTAGAAATCCTTCTTCTAGGTTTTGGTGCACCCCCATTTTGCTGTAATTTCCTAACAAGATAGTTTTTTTGTCACTCTAACTCGTTATTCACCTGTGCAGTGGTGCAGTACACTTGGTGTGATGCACTCTATTCGTGGCCATCTTGCAATGATGAAATATTATGATTTGTATGCACCATTTACTGAAGTCAGTTTTCAGTTTTAGAAAACAAATATGAATTTCAGGTGTATGAATATTTCGGAGAATAATCTTGTGAAAAGTTGATTATAAATCCACATACATGAATATGAATGATTTTAGGGAGTGTATAATAAGACACATATATTTTATATTTTGAAAAATCTGGAGAGTATATATATATATACACACACAAACACACACAGACACACAGACATTAAAAAGAAGCAGTATATATGCCAATCGAAATTCATCATGAAATATATATCTTCCACATATCCAAAAATATACATTTTACTAAAAATGGATTTATGTATAATGTTGTTCAACTTGGAAGCTCACACTTAGGTTGAATTTTCAGTTCCAACAGCGTTTAGGAGGAGTGATCTCTTCTCACAATTTGTATGTGCCAAGTCACCCACCTCAGAAGAAGGTACGTGTGATACCAGGTAGGATTCTATATGTGCATATAATAATACATGACCTGAAAAAGGCTAAAGAGAGACAGGAATTGACATATTTCTTAACTTTAAAAACACATGGTGAACTATTTCAATAAACATTGACTTATTTATAACTCCTATTCTATATAATGAAAAAGGGAAGTCCAAATATACACCATGCCTCCTCTGAACTGCTTGTATTTCTATTCTGTTTGAGTTACTATTCTCCATCATATTAGGATTAGTAGTCAGAGTCTAGTAGGGTATGGGATAGTGTCAGAGATTCATTATTCCGAATGGAAAATAGGAAAATAAACCCAATGTGTTTTCAAATATGTGCTACACAAAAATCTTCCCACTCTCATCCAGAACAATTCCTTGATATTACCCTCGCCTGAAGTAATGCACAATTAGAGGAGAAGAGTTAGAAAATCTGGGAATACATATCTGGAATGGAATATGCTCAGGAGTTCACAACCTTGGAGGTGGTAGAGGAGTTTCCAAAAGTAAGGGACAGGGTAAACACTCCACAAACATGGAGCTCTGCAGGCCTAAAGACATCGTGAGAAACTGCCTCTGAGTTTGGGCACTTGAAATATATGTTTTTGTCAGGAGCTTTAGTTTCCTATGTAGTGAGAGCACCAAAATTGGGTCTGCATCTATGTGACCTGGAGGACATGGTATCTTATTTTTCAATGAACATGAGGCAGCAGTGCTGAATTCTCACTTTGTAGGTAAACTGTGGCAACTGTGGTCTAAGTGTCTCTCCGTGTAGACTGTGAAGCCATTTGGTCATCCTCTAGTTTTCCTGGTGTGTCTTGCTGCTTCACTGGGAGTTGGGTATTTGCTTCACGAAATACAAGGAGTTCAACTGGGACATAATGCTGGAGGGAGTTCTGTCACATGCGGTGGGTCAGGGTCTGCAGGAGAATGCACCAATCAGGCTTCTATCTCACATAGCTTGCCCCCAGGCCCATAGCAACCTGATTCTGAACATTGCCCTGACCCTCTCAATATAACAAGATGCCTTAACATATAAGGGTCTGCTAGCTGCACCATGTCAGTCACAAGCCATTTGGAAGCCAATGGCAGATCCACATGGCCCCAACACAGATGTTTTATCACACACCTGCCCACCACTGCTCTAGACCCGCTACTAAGCAGGCTCCAACTTACTGGCATCTCTGTTCTACACCATTTTTCATGAAACCCAGTCAATCAACGAATTGTCTGGTATACTCATGATCAGCAAATGGACATCAAAAGGTTCTCCAGTGACACCTGGACATGAAAATTTCAAAAATTCCATGGTATTTATCTAGCCATTGTTCGTGGATGAATTTGGAGGCACTATGATTTTCAATTTATTCAGGAACCATTAAATGTTGAGGAAGCTCATTTTAATGAAAGCACAGGAGAACACACACAGGCAAGTCTTCTCAAAGAGTGGCCAAATGGTCACATGAAGCCAGGCCCATTGAGGTCTACAATTTGAGGTCCATGTGTGTTTTGACTCTCAACTATGGCTGCCAAGTTTGTCAGAATAAAATCATGTGATATCCTTGCTGAAATTCCCCGTGCCTTGTGGAAAGCCTTCCTGGGCACACATCTCAATTCCAAGGGTGACTCTCATGCATGGCCTCCTAAAATCCCAACACAACTCATGGCAATACTTCTCTGAGGTCAGTTCCAGAACTCAGTCCTTAAGGAGAATTACAGCAGATTTCAAGCCCAGGTGGAGCCAGTCATCATTTCCAACCGTCAAACTAATAACCACAATTAAAACCAAAACACTTCCGCATGGCCCTCATCTTCTTCCATATAGACACTCATTATAACCTCTGACTAGAGGTTTCCATGAGGTGCGCAGCCCAAGACTGTGTCCAAAATAAGCTCCCTTTCCCCTCATTTGCCTAAAGTCGGGGTGGCCTGAACACCTTCCTGTGAACCAGGAGTAATCGAGTAGGCCTTCCGTTAATACTGCTCTGTTTCTCCAATTTGAGGAATACTGACTGTGGGGTTTAGATTCTTTATGTGAATTAAAAACATGAGAAAACCCAAGCACCTATGGGCTTCCCTCTTCAGGGCTTTGAAGAACTCATTTGACCCAAAGGATCTCTATTCTCACTTGATGAAGTTCAGGAACCTTACAGAGGAAGGCGAGAGACTTCATCCACAAAGACTGCTCTTTTGGCCATTTTGGGTTTGGATGAAAAGATGGGATCCATCAGGTGCTGAGAATCTAACCACAGCCTCACACAGGGCCAAGAGTCTGATTCAGACACATCCATTTCCGAAGCAAATAAGCAAAGAGCCACAGGTGAATCCCATTCATTTCCATTTGAAACTGTTTTCTCCAGGCTTCACAAAGGAGTGGCCTGAGGGAAAGACCTTCCTGAAATTCAGGGCAACAAACAAGAGGTAAACAAAAGGCACAAAGCAGGGTTTCTCCACTGAGACTTTCCTGGTCACACTGATATCTGAGTTTTCTGAGATGCTCGCCATTGCCGTCAGTTATCCAGAACATGGCCATATCACAGAACTTGTAGGTGGTACATATCTTGGACACAAAACCATGAGGCTATTCTGGAGAGTGGCCAGAATTCAGGAAGAAAACAGAAACTTTGGAAGATAGCAGGTGTTACCCTTCGATAAGGCAAGCCACAGTCCATTCATAAATTTGGCAGGATGAATGCCTGGAAACTTTCTACTAGACAGGACACATCCATTGATGCATTCTCTTTACTAATGTCTACAATCACGGACAGAGTGGGATGCACAGATATAGAAGCACTTGACTTGTCGAACGACTTACTAGAAACAGTCAACGCCAATCCAAACAAACAGCCTTTCCTACCTATTCTCAGGACATGAGACAAAACCAGAAACACACATTCACACCCACAAAGGCACCTCTTTTGCCCAAGTAGGTCTGTGACTATCCGGAGTGTCCTCAGACTGATGGGCCATATTATATTCCCCCAAAATGGCCTCTCCTGTCTCAAATCTGGTCTCCTTGGCCAACTCTGTGAAGTAGTCAGGAGCCATGGGTGAGCCACTACCTGCTTTCTCAGGAAAGTCCCCTCTTCAGAGCTTTCCTGGCATTTGGCCATTCTCACATCAGTAGGAACTAAGAAAGACTGACTCTGTCCTTGGTAAATTGAAACAAGTGAGACCACTGGAACTGGGACTGCAAGTGCCTCTGGGTGTGTCTCTTCCTGGATCACAAGTTCAGAGAGTTCCATCGACAAGGAGGTGAGGTGAGGTCACTTCCTTCCGAAACTGAATGAGGTCACTGCCTTGGCAACCTCTTTGTCCTAACAGTTACTTCTAAGGGTCCCATGAGATGCAGGCTGCCCCTACTTTCTGTGACACTTTCACAAGTTAGAATGGTATATCAACCATAGGCACCTGTGAACAGCTCTTCACACAGGCCTTGTTTGGTCCATCTTCTCTATATTTAGAGGTTGATTCAGACACATCCCTTCATCATGACCAGGTTGTTTGCCATAGAATTTAACTTTTGCTTTCTCATGTCCTTCATAGCTGCCTATATCTTATCCAGGGGTCATTTCTGCATGGACCTTTGATGTTCTCAGCAGGTGGAAGATCCCCTACATTCCAGTATTGTAAGACCAACTCTGTCCCTCCTCTTTTGTAAAGTTAGATTGAGGGAACAGTGTATGTTTAGGGTTAATAACATGTTTTATTTGGGTTAAGAATCTCTCTGCCGGATGAATAATGGTATTGGGAACCTGTGATATTTACAAGAATATATAGCTGAAATATAAGTATAAAAACAGAAACCTAGGTAAGATTTGAAACGAGAAGGGCATTGGGCCCTTGAGTGGGATACTTAGGTTTTAATAATTTTCTGTATATATGTCTCAGATAAATTGAAATACAATGGCTTAGGACCTTATACCTTGGACGATTGATTGTCGAATTGAACATCGAGTCAAAATGCAATAGTCAGTAGGATTAGGAAGATAGTCAGTAGGTTTAGAAATAAGAGTGAGTATAGGATTTGGACCAAAATTTCTTTAGCAATAGGGTCTAGGGTAGACAGTGAATGTATAGGTCACCAAATGTGAAGTGTCAGACACAATGATGAACTGGGGAAAATATGTAGGAAAACAGATATCAATTGAGATATTAGGAAATCAGGCAAAGTATAAAGTGAATGATAGGATTAGACATTTTCAACAGGCTCGAACTATAATATATAATCTTAGGAAGAAACAAATATGTAGTCACCAATAGGATTTACATCTGAGAGCATTTGGCAACCTGGACATTGTTGTTTTAGTAATCCATTCTCACTTTCCCTTTAGGGTTTGATACAATCATGATTGTGACCTTTGCTTTTTGTGTCCAGAATATTACTGTGATAAAAAATATATATAAATATATATATAGATAAGGTGATATGAGTAATTCTTCCACCATTTCTGGGAGCAATATTTTGAAGAGGTATAAATTAGTATTGGGGGGACAAAGAGGTGTACACTGTGTCTTTGAATATAGAGATAATGCATTAATAGACCATACTGTGAATAAATAACATAACTGGTTCCAACATTAAATAATGCATTGAACGGAAATGTGAAAATATACAGAAAATCTTTTATTGATATACATACATTTATTCCAACCAGCTATACATCTAATGGTAATATTAATGTTATGGTTTATCTTGAAGAGTGTGTGAGTTTAGCTTCGAAATTGATTATGGAAATCGAAAATGATGTGTTTGGAAAGAAGTCTCATGAAAAGACCAGTCAAGTAACATGGAGGAATACATGTGTTATGAAGCAGGAAGTGACTGAAAGTGAAACAAATTCCTATAAATTTGTGAACTTGTGGATGAAATATATATCTTATGATGTGCAAAAACTGAAGAAATAGTAATGTACCAGTGTTGAATTATACTGAATGTCAAAATAGAAATCATGTCCTATAGGAATCTACTTGCATTGATGTTAAACTGGGTCATTTACTCTAGAAATATTAGGATTTGTAAGCACCATTTATTGAAGTTACTTTTCAGAACTGGGAAACAAATATGTATTTCAGGTGGATGAGTATTTCTGAGAATAATCTTGTGAAAAGTTGATTATAAATCCACATACATGAACATAAATGAATTTACAGAGTTATATAAGACACATATATTTCTGATTTTATAAAATGTGAAGAGTGTGACTATATATATATATATATATATATATATATATATATTTGTATATATATATATATATATTTATATATGTATTTATATATATATTTATATATATTAAAAAACCACAAAAAATACATTAAAAAGTATCAATATCTATATGCCAATCATAATTCATCATGTAATATAAATCATCCACAGATGCAAAATTATTTATTTTACTAAACATGGATTTATGTATAACATTGTTCTACTAGGAAGCTCTCCCATTGTTTGAATTTTCAGTTCCAACAGCGTTTAGGAGGAGAGATCTCTTCTCACAATTTGTTTCTGCCAAGTCAGCCAACTCATAAAAATGTACGTGTGATACCAGGTAGAATTCTATATGTGCATATAAAAATACATGTGCTGAGTAGGCTACAGAGAATGGGAGACAGGAATTCACATATTTGTTAACTTTAAAAACACATGGAGGACTATTTCAATTAAAAATTGACTAGATTTATAAAACCTACCCTTTATCATGCAAGAGGGAAGTCCTACTATACACCATGCCTTCTCTGAAATGCTTGCATATTCATTCTGCTTGGGTATTTTTCTCCATCATATTAGGATTAGTAGTCATATTATAGTAGGGTATGAGTTAGTGTCAGGGATTCAGTATTTCGAATGGAAAATAAGAAGAAGAATCCAATGTTTATCAAATATGTGCTTCACAAAAAATTTTTCTACTCTCATCCAGAACAATGCCTTGACATTACCTTCACCCCAAGTAAGACACAATTAGAGGAGAAGAGTTAGAAAATCTTTAAATACATATCTGAAATAGAAAATGCTCAGGAGTTCACAACCTTGGAGATGATAGAACAGTTTTCAAACATAAGGGACAGTGTAAAAACTCCACAAACATGGAGATTTGCCTGCCTAAAGACGTCTGGAGAAACTGCCTTTAGGTTGGGGACTTGAAATACATGTAGTTGTCAGGAGCTTTAGGTTCCTTTCTAGTGAGACCATCAAAGATGGGTCTTCATCTCTGTGATTTGGAGGATATGGTTATAATTTCCCAATGAACATGAAGCAGCAGTGCTGAATTCTCTTTGTAGTGAGAGCATCAAAGGTGGGTCTGCATCTATGTGACCTGGAGGACATGGATTCTTATTTTACAATGAAAATGAGGCAGCAGTGCTGAATTCTCTCTTTGTATGTAATCTGTGGCCACTGGGGGCTAAGTGTCTCCCCACGTGGACTGTGAAGCCATTTCATCATCCTCCACTTTTCACAGTGTTTCTTGCTGCTGCACTCGGAGTTTGGTACTTGCTTCAGGAAATACAATGCATTCAACTGGGACACCATGCTGGAGGAAGTTCTGTCAAATGTGGTGGGTCAGGGTCTGCAGGATAATGCACCAACAGGGCTTGTATACCACATAGGTTGCCCCCTTGACCAAAGCAACCTGATTCTGAACATTGCCCTGAAACCTCTCCATATAACAAGATGTCTGTACATATAAGGGTCTGCTAGCTGCACCATGTCAGTCACAGCGATTTGGAAGCCAATAGCAGATCCACATGACCCCACAACAGATGTTTTATTACACACTTGCTCACCACTGCTCTAGTCCCACTACTAAGAAGGCACCAACTTAATGGCATCTCTGTTCTCCACAATTTTCATGAAATCCAGTCAATCAATGCACTGTCTGGTACAGTCATGATCAGCAACAGGACATCCAAAGGTTCTCCAGTGCCATCTGGTCATTGGAATTTCAAAAATTTTATGGTATTTATCTAGTCAATTTTCAAGGATGAAGTTGGAGGCACTGTGGGTTTCAATTCATTCAGGAATCATTCAATGGTGAGGAAGCTGATTTCAATGAAAGTTTTGGAGAACTCTCACAGGCAAGTCCTCCCAAAGAGTGGCCAAAAGGTCACAAGAATCCAGGCCCACTGAGGTCTACAATTGAGGTCCATGTGTGTTTTGACTAGTAAATATGGCTTCAAAGTCTTTCAGAATAAAATTATGTGATATCTTGGCTGAGATTCCCAGTGCTCTGTGGAAAGCCACCCTGGGCCTAGTTCCCAGATTCCAAGGGCGAATCTCATGTGTGGCCTCCGAAAATCCCAACACAATTCATGGCAATACTTCTTTGATGTCTGATCCAGAACTCAGTCTTTCAGGGGAATGACACCAGAGTTCAAGCCCAGGTGGATCCAGTCATCTCTTCCAACTGCCACACGAATGACCACAATTTAAACCAAAATACTCCCACATGGCCCTCATCTTATTAAATATAGACACTCATCATAACCTGTGGCTGGAGGTTTCAAAGCGGGACACATCCCAAAAGAGTGTCCAAAAAAATCTCCCCTACCCCTCATTTGCCTAAAGTCAAGGTGGCATGGACACCCTTCCTGTGAACCTGGAGTGATCCAATAGACCTGCCGTTAATACTGCTCTGCTTCTCCAATTTGAGGCCTACTGATTCTCAGCGATAGATTTTTTATGTGATTTGGAGTCATAAGAAAACACAAGCATCTCTTCAGGGCTTCAAAGAACTCATTTGACCCAAATGATCCCTATTCTCACTTGATAGAGGTCAGGGACCTAACAGAGGAAGGCAAAAGACTAATCAACAATGACAGATTTTTGGCCATTTTGCTTTTGATTGCAAACATGGAATCTATCTTTAGATTCATCATGTGCTGAGAATCTAAGCCACAACCTCATACAGGGCCAAGAGGCTGATTCAGACACATCCCTTTCCAAAGCAATTAAGCAAAGAGCCACAGGTTATGCCCATTTATTTTCATTTGAAAACTGTTTTATTCAGGCTTCACAAAGGGGTGGCCTGAGGCAAAGACCTTCCTGAAATTCAGGGCAACAGAACCAAAGGTAAGCAAATGAACCAAAGCAGGGTTTCTCCACTGAGAGTTTACTGGTCACACTGATATCTGAGTTTTATAAGATGTTCCCATTCTCTACAGCTCTCAAGTATATGGACATGTCACATATCTTGGAGATGGTACATATCTTGGACACAAAACCATGAGCCTATACTAGAGAGTGTCCAGAATTCAGGAAGAAAACATTAACTTAGGAAGTTTGTAGGTGTTGCCCATCCATAAGGCACACCACAGTCCATTCATCAATTAGGCAGAATAAATACTGGAGAGTTTTCTACTAGACAGGACACATGCATTGATGCATTCTCTTGTCTAATGTCTACAACCACAGACACAGTGGGATACACAGACATAGAAACACTACCCCTGTCAAACGACTTATTAGAAACAGTCCACTCCAATCCAAACAAAGAGCCTTTCCTACCTATTCTCAGAAATTGAGAGAAAACCACAAACTCACACCCACACGCAAAAAGGCACCTCTTTAACACAAGTAGGTCTGTGACTATCCAGAGTGTCCTCTAACTGGTGGGCCATACTATGTTCCCCTGAAATGGCCTGTCCTGTCTCAGATCTGGTCTCCTTGGGCAACTTTGTGAAGTTTTCAGGAGCCAGTGGTGAACCAATACCTGCTTTCTCAGGAAAGGTCCCTCTTCAGAGCTCTTCTGGCATTTGACAATTCTCATATCAGTAGGTACCAAGGAAGACTGACTCTGTCCTTGGTAAATCCAAACAAGTGAGACCACTGGAACTGGGACTGGGACTGGCTCTGGGTGCCTGGCTTCCTGGATCTCAAGTCCAGAGATTTCCATCACCAAAGAAGTGAGGTGAGGTCACTTCCTTCAGGAACTGAATGAAGTCACTGCCTTGGCCACACCTTTGTACTTACAGTTGCTTCCAAGGGTCCCATGAGATGGAGGCTGCTCCTACTTCAGTGACACTTTCACAAGTTAGAATGGTATATCAAGCATAGGCACCTGGGAACAGCTTTCCACGCAGGCATGGTTTGATCAGTCTTCTCTACAATAGGAAAGGAGAGGCTGATTCAGACACATCTCTTCATACTGACCAGGTTGCTTGCCATGGAATATGACTTTTGATCTCTTAGGTCCTTCATAGCTGCCTGCAACTTCTCCAGGGTATCATTTCTGCCTGGAACTTTGATGTTCTCAGCAGGTGGAAGACCCCCTACATTACTATTGTAAGACAAACTCTGTCCCGGCTCATCTGTAAACTTAGTTTGAGGGAACAGTGTATGTTTAGGGTAATAACAGGTTCGATTTGGGTTAGGAATCATACTGAGGAACAAACAATGGTATTGGGAACTTGCGATATTTACAAGAATATATTGGTGAAATATATGTATGAACACAAAAATCTAGATAAGATTTGAATCCAAGAAGGGCATTGGGCTGTTGATTGGAATACTTAGCTTTGAATTATATTCTGCATATATGTCTCAGATAAATCAATATACAATGGCTTAAGATCTTGTGCCTTGGATGATTGATTGTAGAAGAGATCATCCAGTCAAAAAGGTATAGTTGGTAGGATTAGGAAGATAGTCAGTAGATTTAGAAAAAAAGAGTGAGTATAGGATTTCGACCAAAAGTTCTTTAGCAATAGGATTTCGGATAGAGAGTGAATGTAAATGTCAGCACATGTGAAGAGTCAGTCACAATGATGAACTCGTGAAAATATGTAGGAAAGCAGATATCAATAGAGACATTAGGAAATCAGGCAAAATACAAAGTGAGTGATAGGATTAGTCATTTTCAACAGGGTTGAGGTTCAATATATAATCTTAGGAAGAAACAAATATGTAGTCACAAATAAGATTGATTTGAGAGCATTAGGCAACGTGGACATGGATGTTTTTAGTAAACCATGCTCACATTCCATTTAGGCATTGGTGAAAGGTTAATAAAATAGGTACTTGTCACTTCCTGTTTTTCGGTATGCTTAACAAAACACTGTTGGAAACTTGAGGACTGTTTGCTAATCTTGTTTCCAGAATGTGCTGTCCCCAACTGCCAAACTGCAGAATACACACCCTCACCCGTTTGCACGCAAACCTCCCCCTTGCCCTGACCCATCAATAAACTTCCCTCCCTGCCCTCTCCAAGGAAAGTATATAAGCTCTGCTTAAGCTGTTTTCATTGCTCTCTGCTCTATTCAAGTGACCTCTGAGCCCCAGAAAGCTGGTCTCCCAATAAACCCTTTACTGTTGCATGAGACATTCTCTTGGTGGTCTCTTCCTCTGTCGCTCACCCGATCTTTACATCTGGAGGCACCAGCGAGATCCAGCAGCGGCGGACGAAAGACCCCCAAGGGGTTCCTTTCAGGGTAAGTAAGGTGACTCTTTCTGGTTTCAGGTTTCAGGTTAGGGTTTTGCAATATCGCTATCGGTGTTGAGCATGAGCTCTCTCTGACGGTGGCTGACAGACGTGTCACAGAGCCACAGGCCACATCCCTGGGGGACGCCCCAGAGGACTCAGGAAATCAAGAAACAATAGTCTCCTCAACTCTGTGATATTTTGTTTCGGATTCGGTATTGCCAGCCCATGAGGTTTTGAGGGCTACTCAGTCCTTGTCTCAGTATTGGACGTCCATTGTCTGTCTTTATTGTCTTGTCTTGTCTGTGTAGTATGTCGTTGCTTTCACTGTTTGTGTATCTCTCATTTTGGGACAGAGCACTTCAACACTTCTCTCCCTGACCCTTGATCACTGGACCAAAGTCTGCTTAAGGGCCCAGAATCTTTCTTTTTCATTAAAATGCTGGACCTGGCAGACTCTCTGTGCCTCAGAATGACACACCTTTGGAGTTGGATGGCCCCCAGAAGGATGTTTCTACTTCCCACTAATTTGAAAAATCAGAGATATTGTCTTTCAGCTGAGGCCACATAGCCATCCAGATCAACAGCCATATATCTTAACTTGGCAGGACCTCTGCAAATCTCCTCCTCCATGGGTGAAGCCTTTCCTTGTCCCTGCCTACGCTCCTACTCCTTCCACCACGATTCTATCTCTCAAACCCTCTGCTCCTCCTCCTCCACCCTCTGTTCTCCCTGAGTCTCAAGATTCTACTGCACTCTCCTCCTCCTTCTTATCCCCTGCCCTTGTCCCCAACCCCAAAAATCTAAGTGATTCCCCTGCTGACTCTGCTTCTCTGCCATTGGAGGAAGTTAGGCCGGCCCAGTGCCCTCCAGATTACTTCCCCGCGTCACACACAGCCCCTCCTTCCCTGGAGGAAGCTGGCCCGGCTAAAAGAACTCAAAGAACTCCCTGGGGTTTTCACACTTGCTTACTTGGGATGACTGCCAACAAATCCTAGGGACTCTCTTTACGGCAGAGGAATGAGAGAAAAACCTCCTGGAAGCTAAAAAATATATTCTCGGACCAGATGTGTGACCAACACAACTTCCCAACATAATCAAAGCCAGCTTCCCCTTGAATTGACCCAACTGAAACCCCAACACCTTTGAAGGTAGGGAGCATCTGTCCACTTATTGCCAGGCCCTAATAGTGGGTTTCCAATCGGCCGCTAGGGAACCACCTAATTTGGCCAAGGTAAGAGAGATAATTTAAGGGCCTAATAAATATCCCTCTATGTTTCTAGAGAGAATTATGGAGGCATATAGGAGATTTACTCCTATTGATCCTCAGGCAGAGGATCAAAAGGCATCTGTCATGATGGCCTTCATTGGGCAAGCTGCCCTGGATATTAAAAGAAAGTTACAACTCTTAGAGGGATCACAAGATATGACTTTGGGAGATTTAGTCAGAGAAGCCGAGAAAGTATACTATATGAGAGAAACAAAGAGAAAGAAAGGGAGCAAAGGGAAGATGAGAGATGCAAAAGACAGACTAAGGCATTGACTAAGGTCCTGGTCACAACAATAAATAGGCCAGAAATTAACAAACAGGAAGACAGGAACGGAAACCTGGGCGCACGCCAGAGGCCACCCCTGGCCTCAGATCATTGTGCCTACTGTAAAGAAAAAGGTCACTGGGCCAAAGAGTGCCCTAGAAAAGAGACAGCCACAACAGCCAGCCATTCTGACTCAAAAGGATGACTAAGAACGTCGGGGCTCAGATCCCTTCCCCGAGCTCAGGGTAACTTTTGAAGTGGAGAGGACCCAGGTAAACTTTGAAGTGGATACAGCAGCAGTATACTCAGCCCTTAAGGCCCCACTGGGCACACTATCAAATAAAATGTCTCTAGTTCAAAGGGCTAATGGCAGTAAATATCAGACATAGACAACTAAGAGGACCATGGACATGGGGAAAGGAAAAATCCATCACTCCTTCCTAGTAATCCCAGAATGCCTGGCCCCATTGATGGGCAGAGATCTGCTCAGTAAGCTCCAGGCCAAAACAACTTTTAACCCCGAAGGCCCCAAAATGAAATTTCTAAATCCTTCAATAAAAACTCCTATAGTCTTGGCTTTATAAATGTCAGTAGAAGATGAACATCCACTCTTCACACCCCCCAAGACTGATCAAACAAGCAAGCTACCCCAGAAATGGATAACAGATTACCCAGATACCTGGGCAAAAACGGCTAGGTTAGGCCTAGCCGTGAAACAACCTCCAAGAACAGTGGAGTTAAAAACCTCAGACTCCCCAATCAATGTCAAACAATATCCTCTGAGCAGAAAAGCTAAAGATGGGATAAGGCCCCATATTCAGAAATATCTGGCCTTAGGGTCCTAAGGCCCTGTCAATCGGCCTGGAAGACTCCCCTGCTCCCAGTAAAAAAAGCCAGGAACCGGGGACTATCCCCCGTTCAAGACCTAAGAGAGATTAATAACAGAGTGCAGGACATTCACTCCATGGTAACTAATTCGTACAATCTGCTTATCACTCTGAACCCTTAGCAGAAATGGTATACTGTTCTGGACTTAAAAGATGCTATCTTTTGTTTGCCTCTGCATAAAGATAGTCAGTTGCTGTTTGCTTGCTAGTGGGTAGACCCAGAAACTGGAACGTCTGATCAAGTAACTTGGACTAGACTCCAACAGGGGTTCAAAAACTCTCCCACTCTCTTTGATGAAGCCCTCCACAGAGATCTCAACAACGTCAGAACTACACACCCCAAAGTCACCCAGCTTCAATACGTGGAAGACCTGCTACTGGCAGCCAACACCAAAGAAAACTGTGAGTCTGGGACCCAAGCACTATTATATGAGCTTGCTCAACTCGGGTATAGAGCTTCTGCCAAATAGGCCCAAATTTGCCAGCAAGAAGTAATCTTCCTGGGCTATTCCCTTAGAGGCAGTAAACGATGGCTCACTGAGCCCAGAAAACAAACGGTTGTGCAGATACCACCCCCATCTAGCAGCAGACAACACAGAGAGTTTCTTGGGACTACTGGGTTTTGCAGTTTATGGATTTCTGTGTTTGCGTCCTTAACTTCTTCTTTATACCCGCTGTTAAATGGAGATACCCAATTCCAATGGACCCCTGAGCACCAGAACGCTTTTGATAACATCTAACGACACTGGCACTGAATTCCTCAACTTGACTGAGCCAAGCCTGCAATTTCAGAAAGCCCTACACTACGTTAAAAATGTACATTAATTCACACACCTTGGTTCAAAGAAACTGCAGGCATTCCTGAAGGATCAAGAACAGAGTTTTCCACTAACCCACTCACAGCAAAAGGAAATAACTGAACAGGTAACAAAAGTCTGTCCGGTCTGTCAATAGGTTAATGCTTATCTTTCCAAGCTTTCCGCAGGAAAGAACCTATTAGGAACCAGACCAGTACAATTCTGGGAAGTGGACTTTACTGAAATTAAGCCAGCAAGGTATGGACTTAAATATCTCCTAGTCTTTGTAGATATATTTTCAGGATGGATTGAAGCCTTCCCCACAAAAAAAGGCACAATTGGTGGTCAAGAAGATCCTGAAAGATATTTTTCCAAGACACGGCCTGCCTAAGGTAATAGGGTATGATAATGGCTCGGCGTTCATGGCCCAGGTAATTCAGGGGTTAGCCAGGACACTGGGGATAAATTGGAAGTTACATTGTGCTTATAGACCCCATAGCTCAGGACAGGTAAAAAAAATAAATAGAACCATTAAAGAGACCTTAACGAAATTAAGCTTAGAGAGCGGCATAAAAGATTGGACTATGCTCCTGCCTTATGCACTGTTTCATGCAAGAAATACTCCCTCTATTTCTTTGTGTAACCTCACCCCCTATGAAATTCTTTATGGAGCCCCTCCTCCAGTAAGGGACCTAACCCCAACTCTAAGACCTAGTGATCCCCTCCACAACCCCTTGTTTGACAGACTTAAAGCTCTTGAAAGAACTCAGCGATACCTGTTGAAACAGCTGGCCACTGCCTACCAACCTGGTGAAGAGGGGACTCCACATCGATATCAAATAAGAGACATCCTCTACATAAGACAACATCAGGTGTCATCCCTGTAACCCCGCTGGACAGGACCATACCAGGTGCTACTTATAAAACCTACAGTGGTAAATGTAGAAGAAATCAATTCCTGGATCCTAATTCTTATCTCAAGCCTGCGCCCTGTCCAGACTCTGGCTGAAAAACTGGAAAAGACTGGAAACCCTTTCAAATTGCATATTCGCCATGTGGATAAGGCTATAGACTCTCCCCTTGTCCACCAGTAGTCCTTACCCTCATCAGCCCGTTCATCAGCGATGGCTGATCACAAATCTTACTAGACAAGAAGTATGGTCTATCTCGCATACAGCCCCCTTAGGGACCTGGTGGCCATCTCTCCACCCAGAATTTGTCAGCTGGCTATACGTCTTTCATATTGGGATATCTCTGATGAAGAGGATCCAACTAAAATTCCATTAAATCCCTACTGTACCACAGATAATGGAAACAAACATTATGGATCTAGGGACACGCGAGCCAGATGCAGGTTGGCTAGCATAGAATACTATGTTTGCCCGGCAGACTATCAAAGTCACAAACAGCCATGGCTGTGTGGGGGAAAAGCGGACTTCTTCTGAAAATAATGGGGATGTGAGCATACAGGGGCTGCCTGGTGGAACCCAAACTCCTCATCAAATTCAGTACACAGCATTGGCCATATTACCAATTAGACAACCAAAACTGATGGCCCCCAGAGGGGTCTCCAGATCCTCAAATTCTGTGTGACTTTTTCAACTTCGGCAAGTGTTCAAAAAGATCCATCAATTGGGAATTTCCTTCCAAGGAAATTCCCCTATGTTTATGCCTTTTCCCTCCTTTGCTCACATCCTGAACTATGCTTCTCCAATACATCCTCAACCCCCGCCTTCTGCTCCAGACTCTCTGCAGTCACTCTCACATGAGCAACCTGATTTCTCCCCTCCAATTACTAGATCAAAAACAAAAACCTCCGCTGGATCTCATACCATTGCCTCCTTGCTGAGGTAGCAGGTACTTAGGTACCCTTCCACCCACTCGCTCCTCTCTTCTCCTGTCAGTGCACGCACCGGGTCCCACCAGGTCCTCTTACCAGCTAACACAAAGCTCAAACCAGCTGAGGAGTGCCCTAAGACGCCTATCCAAGATGTAATGAAAATGGCCTTTAAAGTTGCTTTGCCATCACTGAAAACAGGTTACAAAGAATTTAAAGTCCCTCAAAGGCTTTTTGGGATACTCACTCCCATCCTCCCCTCTGCTCTACCTGTTCTACTGCTCAAGTTTTATTGCCAGGAAAATCCAAAACCCCTTTCCCATTATTCTTTTATATCTCTTTTTCCTCATTCTCAGAACCACGGAGCTGCTCTCACCCCCCACCTTCCTTGTCTTTCCCTCTGTTCCAATCCCACAGAAAAATCTTAAATGGCCTTCTCCAGAAGCCTTGATCATGGCTGACTTTAGGACTTTCAGCAACAGAGGCCCTATACAAGAGTTCAGTGTAGATAAACTTCCTCTTTTTGTGTTGCTTTGTTCTACTTGGTCACTGGCTGGAAAAATCAGCACTCCTAAGCTAGACACCCCCTTACTATTTTTTCACAAAATATGTGAACAAGGCCTCTGGCGTTGAGCTGGGGCTTCCAGAGATGGCTACATTTCTAAGATAAAGAAGTTACCAACTGGGCTCCATGGTAACAGCTGGCAGGAAGAAAAAAAAAGAAGAAAAAAGCTCTCCCCCTACCAGGTGTCCTTTAAAAGTTAACTTTCCCAGAGCAGAGGAAAAAAAACAGAAACAAAAACTGCTTTTTGTGAACTTCTGCAGACTGTGAATTTCTGAGCCCCTTATGTTACATGTTGGGTACAAAATTCTGAAACTACCTAAACTTGGGGTTCAGGGGATTAAAAGATTACAACAGAAGCAATGCCCTCTAAATCTGGTTACAACCAAATAGGACTGTTTCCCTGTCTTCTGTGCTATCTTAGGTGCCTTGCCTTGTCCGTCCTTACAACAGTATAATTCTATATACTTAAACATTGTTTATGTTTTCATAAAATGATCAACATATGGCTGTTGCATGAGACAGTCTCTTGTGGTCTCTTCCTCTGATTAAGTATGTAATGGTGCAGATGTTTCCCAGAGTCCTCTATCATGACGCAGGATCATTTAAAGTTCCAATAGGGGCGCATACAACCTGGTTCCACCAGGAACCCGTATCCCTCACTTTCTCCATCCTATTAGGAATAGGAGTTGCTGCAGCGGTGGGCACAGGAACCACTGCCCTAGTCCATGGGACACAACAAATGACCCAATTAGAAGTAGCAATAGACCAAAACTTAAAGATATTAAAAACCTCCATCACAGCTTTACAGGAATCTTTAACCTCTCTCTCTGAAGTTGTTTTACAGAACAGGCGAGGGTTCGACCTCCTCTTATTGAGAGAAGGGGCCTTTGTCCTGCATTGAGTGAAGAATGTTGTTATTATGCCGACCATACTGGAGTTGTAAAAGAATCTATGATTAAATTAAGAAGACGCCTTGTAGAGCATCAACAAGAGAGAGAGGCCCCAAAAGGGTGGTTTGAGTCTTGGTTCACAGAGTCCCTCTGGTTAACTACGCATTTATCAGCCCTGGCTGGTCCATTAATAAACCTCATATTATTGCTAACTGTGAGACCCTGTTTGCTCAACCGTGTAGTTTCCTTTTTCCAAGCTCAAATTGGACAAGTTAAACTTATGGTAATAAGAAAACAATATACCACACTAGCAGACATAAAATGTGACACCCCCAATGATCACTTTAATGATTAAAAGTAACCAAAAGAAGAAGTGGGGAATGAAAGGTTAATAAAATAGGTACTTGTCACTTCCAATTTTTTGGTATGCTTAACAAAACATTGTGGATATCTTGAGAACTGTTTGCTAATCTTGTTCCCTGAATGTGCTGTACCAACTGCAAAACTGCAGAATGTACTCCCTCACCTGTTTGCATGCAAACTGCCCACTCGCCCTGAGCCATCAATAATCTTCCCTCCCTGCCCTCTCCAAGGAAAGTATATAAGCTCTGCTTAAGCTGTTCTCAGGGCTCTCTGCTCTATTCAAGGGAGCTCTGAGCCCCAGCATGCTGGACCCCCATAAACCCTTGGCTGTTGCATGAGACAGTCTCTTGTGGTCTCTTCCTCTGACACTCGCCTGACCATTACATTGGTAAAATAATAAGTGTAACCTTTGCTTTTCGTGTCCAGAATATTACTGTGATAAAATGTACATGTAGATAAGGTGACTTGAGTATATCTTCCACCATTTCTGGGAGCAATATTTTGAAGATGTACAAATTAGTATTGGGTGTACAAATAGGTGTACCCTGTGACTATGAATATAGAGATAATGCAAGAATAGACCATACTGTGAATAAATAATATAATGGGTTCCAAATTTAAATAATGCATTCAATTTATATCTGAAAATATAAAGAAAATCTTATATTGATACACATACATTCATTCCAACCACTGATACATCTAAAGGTAATATTAGGTTTATGGTTTATCATGAAGAGTCTGTGAGTTTTGCTTCAAAACTGATTATGGAAATTTAAAATAATGTGTTTGGAAAGAAGTCTCATGAAAAGACCATTCAAGAAACACGGAGGAATCCATGTGCTCTGAAGCAGGAAGTGATTGAAAGTGAAACAAATGCCTATAAGTTTGCTAACTGGTGGATGAAATATATATCCTATGATGTGCATAAATTGAAGAAATAGTAATGTACCAGTGTTGAATAAAAATGAACATTAAAATACACAACATGTCCCATAGGAATCTACTTGCATTGAGGTTAAACTGGGTCAGTTACTGTATAAATATTAGTATTTGTATGCAACATTAACTGAAGTTAGTTTTCAGTACTGGAAACAAATATGTATTTCAGGGGGATGAATATTTCTGAGAATAATCTTGTGAAAAGTTCATTATAAATCCATATACATGAATATGAATGAATTTACGGAGTGGGTATAAGACACATATATTTCATATTTTGAAAAATCTGGAGAATATATATATATATATATTTCTTGTGTGTGTGTGTGTGTATATACATATATATGTATATACACACACACACACAAACACACACAGAGAGATATTAAAAAGAGCAATATATATGCCAATCGAAATTCACCACGAAATATATATTATCCACACATCCAAAAATATTCTTTTTACTGATCATGGATTTACATATAGTGTTATTCAACTAGGAAGCTAACCCATACGTTGAATTTTCAGTTCCAACACTGTTTAGGAGCAGTGATCTCTTCTCACAATTTGTATCTGCCAAGTCAGCCACCTCACAAGTATGCATGTTTCATACCAGGAAGGATTCTATATGTGCATATAAATATACATGTGCTGAATAAGCTACAGAGAAACGGAGACAAGAATTCACATATTTCTTAACTTAAAAACACATAGAGACCTATTCCAACAAAAAATTGACTAGATATATAACTCCTACCCTATGAAATGTAAAAGGAAAGTCCAAATATACACCATGCCTCCTCTGATCTGCTTGTATTCCTATTCTGTTTGGGTTATTTTTCTCCCTCATAGTAGGATTAGTAGTCAGAGTCTAGTAGGGTATGTGTTAGTGTCAGGGTTTCAGTATTTCGAATGGAAAATTAGATAAGGAATCCAATGTGTATGCAATATGTGCTACACAAAATTATTCCCACTCTCATCCAGAACAATGACTTGACATTACCTGTGTGGGTAAACACTCCACAAACATGGAGCTCTGTTGGTCTATAGACTTTTTGAGAAACTGCCTCCAAGTTTGGGCACTTGAAATATATGCTATTCTCAGGAGCATTAGCTTCCTTTCTAGTTAGACCATCAAAGCTGGGTATGCATCTATGTGACCTGGAGGACATGGTTTCTTATTTTACATTGAACTTGAGGCAGCATTGCTGAATTCTCTCTTTGTAGGTAAACTGGTGCCACTGGAGGCTAAGTTTCTTCCCATGTGGACTGTGAAGCTATTTGGAATTCCTCCACTTTTCGTGGTTTTTATTGGTGCTGCACTGGGACTTTGGTATTCGCTTCATGAAATACAACAAGTTCAACTGAGAGACAGTGCTGGAGGTAGTTCTGTCATGTGTGGTGGGTCAGGATCTGCAGGAGAAAGCACCAACCAGGCTTCTATCCAACATAGCTTGCCCCCTTGTCCATAGCAACCTGATTCTGAAAATTGCCCTGAAATCTCTCCAAATAACAAGATGCCTTTACATATAAGGGTCTGCTGGCTGCACCATGTCAGTCCCAAGCCATTTAAAAGCCAATAGCACATTCACATGGCCCCACCACAAATGCTTTATCACACACTTGCACACCACTGCAATAGGCCCACTACTCAGCAGGCTCCAACTTACTGGCATCTCTGTTCTACACCATTTAAATGAAACACAGTCAATCAACGCTTTTGCTGGAACACTCAAGATCAGCAGCAGGACATCCAAAGGTTCTCAAGTGCCACCTGGTCATGGGAATTTAAAACATTTCATGGTATATATCTTCCCCGTTTTTCAAGGATGAAGTTGGAGGCACTGTGGGCTCAAATCATTCAGGGACCATTAAGTGTTGAGGAAGCTAATTTCAACGAAAGCTCTGGAGGACTCTCACAGGCAAGGCTTCCCAAAGAGTGGCCAAAGGTCACATGAAGCCAGGTACATTGAGTTCTACAATGTAAGGTCCATGTGTGTTTTGACTTTCAACTATGGCTGCCAATTATTTCAGAATAAATCATGTGATATCCTGGATGAGATACCCAGTGCTCTGTGGAAAGCCACCCTGGGCCTAGATCTCAGTTTCCAAGGGTGACTCTCATGCGTGGCCTGATAAAATCCCAACAAAATTCATAACAATACTTCTCTGAGTTCAGTACCAGAACTCATTTTCTAAGGGGAATCACTCCAGAGTTCAAGCCCAGATGGACACAGTCATCTCATTCAACTGCCACGCAAATGACCACAATTAAAACCAAAACACTCCTTCATCGCCCTCATATTCTTCCACATAGACACTCATCATTACCTATGGCTGGAGTTTTCCATGAGGAGTGCAGCCCAAGACAGTGTCCAAAATAAGGTCCCTTTCCCCTCATTTGGCTAAAGTCATGGTGGGCTTGACACCCTTTCTGTGAACCAGGAGTGGTCAAATAGGCTTGCCTTTAATACTGCTCTGCTTCTCCAATTTGAGGCCTAATGACTTTCAGGTATAGATTCTTAATGTGATATGGAGTCATGAGAAAACCCAAGCACCTATGGGCTAGCCTCTGCAGGGCTTTAAAGAGCTCATTTGAAAGAAAGGATCCCTATTCTCACTTGATGGAGATCAGTAACCTAACAGAGGAAGGCAAGAGACTTCATCCACAATGACTGAACTTTTTGCTATTTTGGTTTTGGATGTACACATGGGATCATTCTTTGGATCCATCAGGTGCTGAGAATCTAATCCACGGCCTAACACAGGGCCAAGAACCTGATTTAGACAAGTCCCTTTCCAAAGCAATTAAGCAAAGAGCCACAGGTGATGCCTATTCAATTCCATTTAAAAACTGTTTTCTTCACGCTTCACAAAGTGGTGGCTTGAGGCAAAAACCTTCCTGAGATTCAGGGCAACAGAACAATAGGTAAGCAAAAGGCCCAAAGCAGTGTTTCTCCACTGATATTTTCCTGGTCACACTGATATCTGAGATTTCTGAGATGCTCCCCATTCCCTTCAGCTATCCAGTGCACGGCCATGTCCCAGAGCTTGGAGGTGGTACATATCTTGCACACAAAACCATGAGCCTATTTTGGAGAGTGGCCAGAATTCCTGATGAAAACAGGGACTTAGGAAGGAAGTAGGTGTTGCCCATCCCTAAGGCAAGTGACAGTCCATTCATAAATAGGGTAGGATGAATGCTGGGAAGCTTTCTACTAGACAGGACACATCCGTGATGCATTCTCTTTTCTAATGTCTACAACGAAGGACACAGTGGGATACACAGATATAGAAACACTCACCTTGTCATAAGTCATACTAGAATTTGTCCAATCCAAACCAAAAAAACCGCCTTTCTTACCTATTCTCAGAACATGAGACAAAACCACAAACTCACACCCACACCCACAAAGGCACCACCTTCCCCCTAGTATGTCTGTGACTATCCAGAGTGTCCTATGACTGGTGGGCCCTACTATGTTTTCCTGAAATGGCCTGTCCTGTCTCGGGTCTGGTCTCCTTGGCCAACACTGTGAAGTTGTCTGGAGCCAGCGGTTAGCCACTACCTGCTTTCTCAGTAAAGGCCCCTCTTCAGAGCTCTTCTGGCTTTTTCCATCCTCACATCAGCAGGTACCAAGAAAGACTGACTCTTTCCTTGGTAAATCCAAACAAGTGAGTCCACTGGGACTAGTACTGCAACTGGCTCTGAGTGCCTGGCTTCCTGGATCCCAAGTTCAGAGAGTTCCATCACCAAGTAAGAGATGTAGGTCACTTCCTTTAGGAACTGAATGAGCTAACTGCCTTGGCAACCACTTGGTCCTAAGAGTTGCTTCCAAGTGTCCCATGAGATGGAGGCTGCCCCTACTTACTGTGACACTTTCACATGTTAGAATGGTATATCAACCATAGGCACCAGGGAACAGCTCTCCAAACAGGCCTGGTTTGGTCCATCTTCTCTATATTAAGAACAGAGAGACTGATACAGACAAAACCCTTCATCCTGACAAGATTGTTTGCCATTGAAGATGACTTTTGCTCTCTCAGGTCCTTCATAGTTGCCTACAACTTCTCCAGAGTTCATTTCTACATGGATCTTTGAGTTTCTCAGCATGTGGAAGATCTCCTACATTCCTGTATTGAAAGACCAACTCTGGGTCTGCTCTTCTGTAAAGTTAGATTGAGGGAACAGTGTATGGTTAGGGTTAATAACAGGTTCGATTTGGGTTAGAAATCATTCTGCGTGATGACTAATAGTATTGGGAATCTGCAATATTTACAAGAATATATAGGTGAAATATAAGTATGAAAATATAAATCTAGGTAAGATTTGAAGCCTAGAAGTGCATTGGGCCCATGATTGGTATACTTAGCTTTGAATTACATTCTGCACAGATGTCTCAGATAAATCGATATAAAATGGGATAGGACCTTCTACCTTGGATGATTGAATGTCGAAGAGAACATCCAGTCAAAAAGGCATAGTCGGTAGGATTAGGAAGATAGCCTGTAGGTTTAGAAAAAAGAGTGATTATGGCATTTGGACAAAAGTTCTTTAGCAATAGATTTTTGGGTAGTGAGTGAATGTCAGTGTCAGCACACGCGAAGGGTCAGTCACAATGATGAACTGGGGAAAATAAGTAGGAAAGCAGATATCAATAGAGACATTAGGAAATCAGGCAAAGTATAATGTAAGAGGGTTAGACATTTTCAACATGGTTGAGGTTGAATATATAATCTTAGGAAGAAAGACATATGTTGCCTCCAATATGATTAACATTTGAGAGCATTAGGCAACCTGGACATGGTTGTTTTTAGTAATCCATGCTCACATTCCATTTTGCTTAGGTGAAAGGTTAATTAAATAGGCACTTGTCACTTCCTGTTTTTCTGTATGCTTAACAAACCACTGTTAAAATCTTGAGAACTGTTTGCTATTTTGTTCCAGAATGTGCTGTCCCCAACTGCCAAACTGCAGAATATACTCCCTCACCCGGGTGCACGCAAACCGCACACTCGCCCTGACCAATCAATAAATTTCCCTTTCTGCCCTCTCCAAGAAAATTATGTAAGCTCTGTTAAAGCTGTTCTCAGGGCTCTCTGCTCTATTTAAGTGAGCTCTGAGCCCCAGCATGCTGGACCCCCAATAACCTCTTTGCTGTGGCCGAGTGAAAATTGTATACTGTTCTGTACTTAAAAGATGCTTTCTTTTGCTTGCCTCTGCATAAAGATAGTCAGTTGCTGTTTGCTTTCCAGTAGGTAGACCCTGAAACCGGAACGTCTTTTCAACTAACTTGGACTAGACTCCCACAGGGGTTCAAAAACTCCCCCACTCTCTTTGATGAAGCCCTTCACAGACATCTCTACAACTTCAGAACTACACACCCCGAAGTCATTCTGCTTCAATATGTGGATGTCCAGCTACTGGCAGCCAACACCAAAGAAAACTGTGAGTCTGAGACCCAAGCACTATTATCTGAGCTTGCTCAACTTGGGTAGAGAGCTTCGGACAATAAGGCCCAAATTTGCCAGCAAGAAGTAATCTTCCTGGGGTATTCCCTTAGGCACGGTAAATGATGGCTCACTGAGCCCAGGAAACAAACCGTTGTGCAGATACCACCCCAATTTAACAGGAGACAACATAGAGAGTTTCTTGGGACTGCTGGCTTTAGCAGGTTATGGACCTGGGTTTGTGTTCTTAGCTGCTCCTTTATACCCGCTGTTAAATGAGAATGCCCAATTCCAATGGACCCTTGAGCACCAGCAAGCTTTTGATAACATCTAAGAACACTGACAATGAACTCCTCAACTTCAGTGAGCCCAGCCTGCAATTTCAGAAAGCCCTACACTACGTTAAAAATGTACATCAACTCAATCAACTTGGTTCAAAAAAACTGCAGGCATTACTGTAGGATCAAGAACAGAGTTTTAGACTAACTCACTCACAGTGAAAGGAAATAATTGAATGGGTAACAAAAGCCTGTCAGTTCTGTCAATTGGTTAATGCTTACACTTCCAAGCTTCCTACAGGAAAGCACCTATGAGGAATTAGACCAGGACAATTCTGGGAAGTGAACGTTACTGAACTTAAGCCAGCAAGGTATGGGCTTAAATATCTCCTAGTCTTTGTAGATACATTTTCAGGATGGATTGAAGCCATTCCCACCAAAAAAAAAATAAAAGAAAACCGGCACAAATTGTGGTCAAGAAGATCCTGAAAGATATTTATCAAAGACACGGCCTGCCTAATGTAACATGGTCTGATAATTGAAGACCCTTCATGGGCCAGGTAAATCAGGGGATAGCCAGGACCCTGGGGATTAATTGGAAGTTACATTTTGTTTATAGACCCCAGGGATCAGGACACGTAAAAAAAATAAATAAAACCATTAAAGAGACCTTAACGAAATTAAGCTTAGAGACCAGCATAAAAGATTAGACTATGCTCCTGCCTTATGCACTGTTTCATGCAAGAAATACTCCCTTTGTTTCTTTGTGTAACCTCACCCCCTATGAAATTCTCTATGGGGCCCCTCTTCCACTAAGAGACCTAACCCCGACTCTAAGACCTAAGGATCCCTTCCACACACCCTTGCTTGACAGACTTAAATCTTTTGTAAGAACTCAGATATACCTGTGGAAACAGCTGGCTACTGCCTTCCAACCTGGGGACGAGGGGAATCCACATTGATATCAAGAAAGAGACTTCCTCTACATAAGATGACATCAGGTGTCATCCCTGGAACCCCGCTGGAAAGGACCATTCCAGGTGCTACTTATAGCACCTAAAGCAGTAAAAGTAGAGGGAATCACTTAATTCATCCATGCGTCTCATCTCAAGCCTGTGCCATGTCAAGACTCTGGCTGGAAACTGGAAAAGACTGGAAACCCTTTCAAATTGCATATTCGCCAGGTGGGTAAGGCTATAGACTCTCTCCTTGGCCACCCGTAGTCCTAACGCTCATCAGCCCCTACTGCAGCGATGGCTGATCACAAATCCTACTAGATAAGAAGTATGGTCTCTCTTGCATACAGCCCATTTAGGGACCTGGAGGCCATCTCTCCACCCAGACATTTGCCAGCTGGCTATAGGTCTTTCCTATTAGAATATCCCTGATGAAGGGGATCCCATTAAAATTCCATTAAATCCTTTCCGTACCATAGATAATGGAAACAAACATTATGGTTGTAGGGACAGGCAAGCCAGATGCAGGTTGGCTAGCCTATATTAGTATGTTTGCCCGGCAGACTATCAAAGCCACAAACCGCCACGGCTGTGTGGGGGAAAAGCCGACTTCTTCTGTAAGTCATGGGGATTTGAGCATACAGGGGCTGCCTGGTGGAACCCAAAATCCTCATCAAATTCAGTACACAGCATTGGCCATATTACCACTTAGACAACCCAAACTGATGGCCCCAGAGGAGTCTCTAGATCCTCAAATTCTGTGTGACCTTTTTAACTTCTGCAAGTGCTCAAAAGGGTGAAAGGAAATTCCCCTATGTGAAGGCCTTTTTCCTCTTTCGCTCACATCCTGAACTATGCTTCTCCAATAGTTCCTCAAACTCAGCCTTCTGCTCCATACTCTCTGCTGTCAGTCCCACCTCAGCAAACCTGATTTCTCTTCTCCAATTACTAGATCAAAAACCGAAACCTCCGCCGGTTCTCAGAGCATTGCCCCCTTGCTGAGGTACCAGGTACTGAGGTACCCATCCACCCACTCACTTCTCTCTTTTCCTGTCAGTGCCCACACCGGGTCCCACCAGGTCCTCTTACCACCTAACCCAAAGCTCAAACCAGCTTAGGAGAGCCCTCAGACCCCTATCGAAGATGTAATGAAAATGGCCTTTAAAGTTGCTTTGTCATCACTGAAAACAGGTTACTAAATTTTAAAGTCCCTCACAGGCTTTTTGGGATACTCACTCCCGTCTTCCTTTCTGCTCTACCGTTTCTACTGCTCAATTTATGTTGCTAGGAAAATCCCAAAATCCTTTCCCATTATTCTTTTACATCTCTCCTTCCTTATTCTGAGATCCACGGAGCTGCTCTCACCTCCCGCCTTCCCCATCTTCCCCCTCTGTACCAGGCCCTCAGAAAAATCTTCACTGAACTTCTCCAGAAGTCTTCACCATGGCTGACTTTAGGACTTTCAGCAAAAGAGTCTCTATAAATGAGTTCAGTGTAGATTAACTTCCTCTTATTCTGTTGCCCTGTTCTACTTGCCTACTGGCTGGAAAAATCATCACTCCTAAGCTAGACACCCCCTTAATAGTTTTTCACAGAATATGTGAACAAGGCCTCTGGCCTTGAGCTGGGGCTTCACAGAGATGGCTACATTTCTAAGATAAAAAGTTACAAACTGGGCTCCATGGTAACAGTTGGCAGGGGGATAAAAGAAAAGGAAAAAAAAAAGCTCTCTGCCTCCCAGGTGTCCTTGAAAAGTTAACTTGCCCACAATAGAGGAAAAAACAGAAAAAAAAAGCTTCGTTTTGTGAATTTCTGCAGACTGTGAACTTCTGAGTCCCTTCTCTTTCATGTTGGGTACAAAATTCTAAAACTACCTAAAATTGGGGTTCAGGGAGTTAATTGATTACAACAGAAGCAATGCCCTCTGAATCTGGTTGCAACCAAATAGGACTGTTTCCCTGTCTTTGGTGCTATCTTAGGTGCCGTGCCTTGTCCGTCCCTACAACAGTATAATTCTATATACTTAAACATTGTTTATGTTTTCATGAAATGGTCAACAGATGTGATTAATTGTGTAATGGTGAAGATGTGTCCCAGATTGCTCTATAATGACCAAGGTTCATTTGAAGTTCAAACAGGGGGGCATACAACCCGGTTCCACTGGGAACATATATCCCTCACTTTAGCCATCATATTAGGAATTGGAGTTGTGGCAGGGGTAGTCACAGGAACCACTGCCCTGCTACATGGTACACAACAAATGACCCAAATAGAAGCAGCAAGAGACCAAAACTTAAAGATAATAGAAACCTCCATCACAGCTTTGCAGGAATCTTTAACATCTCTCTATGAAGTTGTTTTACACTCAAGTTGAGGGTTGGACCTCCCCTCCATGAGAGAAGGGGGCCTTTGTGCTGCATTGATGTAATAATGTTGTTTTGATGCCAACCATACTGAGGTTGTAAAATAAAAGGATGCCTTGAAAAGCGTCAACGAGAGAGAGAGGCCCAAAAAGGGTGGTTTGAGTCTTGGTTCACACAGTCCCCCTGGTTATCTACGCTTTTATCAACCCTGGCCTGTCGAATAATAATCCTCATATTATTGCTAACTATAAAACCCTGTTTGCTCAACCATGTAAGTTCTTTTCTCCAAGCTCAAATTGGACAAGTTAAACTTATGGTAATACCCCACTAGCAGCCATAGAATGTGACATGCCCCAATAATCACCTTTATGATTAAAAGTAGCAAGAAGAAGAAGTGGGGAATAAAAGGTTAATAAAAAAGTACTTGTAACTTCCTGTTTTTCTGTATGCTTAACAAAACACTGTTGAAATCTTGAGAACTGTTTGTAATCTTGTTCCCAGATTGTGCTGTCCCCAACTGCCAAATTGCAGAATGTATTCCCTCACCCAGATTCACACTAACCGCCCACTCGCTCTGACCCATCAATAAATTTCTGTCCCTGCCCTCTCCAAAGAAAGTATATAAGCTCTGCTTAAGCTGTTCTCAGGGCTCTCTGCTCTATTCATGTGAGTATATTCAGAAGGAGTATAAAGTGAGTGACAGGATTAGACATTTTCAACAGGCTTGAGGTTGAATACATAATCTTAGGAAGAAACAAATATGTAGTCACCAATAGGATTTATATTTGAGAGCATTAGACAAAGGTGAAATGGATGTTTTAGGAATCCATGCTCACTTTCCACTTAGGATATGGTACAATCATAAGTGTGAACTTTGCATTTGTGTCGAGAATATTACTGTGACAAAATGTATGTGTAGATCAGGTGCATGAGAATTTCTTCCACCATTTCTGGGAGCAATATTTGAAGACTATAAATTATTATTGGGGGTGCAAATAGATGTACCCTGTGTTTATGAAAATAGAGATAATGCATGAATAGACCATACTGTGAATAAGTAATGTAACTGGTTCCAACTTTAAATAACGGATTGAATTCACATCTGAAATTATACAGGGAATCTTATATTGATATACAATCATTCATTCCAACCAGTAATACATCTAATGGTAATATTAGGGTTATGGTTTATCATGATGTGTGTGAATTTTGCTTCAAAAGTGATTATGGAAATTGAAAAAAATGTGTTTGGAAAGAAGTCTCATGAAAAGACCAGTCAAGAAACCTGGAGGAATGCATGTGTTCTGAAGCAGGAAGTGATTGAAAGTGAAACAAATGCATATAAATTTGTGAACTTGTGGATAAAATATATATATTATGAAGTGCAAAAACTGAAGAAATATTAATGTACCAGTGTTGAATGAAATTGAACGTCAAAAGACTCATCATGTCCCATAGGAATTCACTTGCATTGATGTTAAACTGCGTCAGTTACTGTAGAAATATTGATATTTGTAACCACCATTCGCTGTAGTGAGTTTTCTGTTATAGAAAACAAATATGTATTTCAAGTGGATGAATATTTCTGAGATAAATCTTGTGAGAAGTTGATTATTAATCCACATACATGAAAAAGAATGAATTTTGAGAGTGTATATAAGACACATGTAATTCATATTTTGAAATATTTTTAGAGTGTATATATATATATATATATATATATATATATATATATATACACACACACACACACACACATACATCACGTACATACACACAAAATACACACAGACATTAAATAGTAGCAATATATATGAAAAACGTAATTCATCATAAAATATATACCAACCACAGATGGAAAAATAATATTTATTTTACTGAAAATGGATTTGTGTATAATGTTCTACTAGGAAGCTCACCCATAGTTTGAATTTTTAGTTCCAACAGCGTTTACGAGAAGTGATCTCTTCTCACAATTTGTATCTGCCAAGTCAGGCACCTCACACAAATGTACGTGTGATACCAGGTAGGATTCTATATGTGCATATAAAAATACACGTGCGGAATAGGCTAGAGAGAAAGGGAGTCAGGAATTGACATATTTGTTCATTTTTAAAACACATGGAGAAATATTTTAATAAAAAATTCACTAGATTTAAAACACCTACCCTTTATCTTGCAAAAGGCAATTCTAGTATACACCATGCCTCCTCTGAAATGCTTGTATTTCAATTCTATTTGGGTTATTTTTCTCCATCATATTAGTATTAGTAGTTAGAATCTAGTAAGCTATGGGTTAGTGTCAGGGATTCAGTATTTTGAATGGAAAATTGGAAAATGAATCCAATGTATATGCAAATATGTGCTGCACAATAATCTTCCCACTCTCATCCAGAATAATGTCTTGACATTACCTTGGCCTCAAGTAAGACACAATTAGAGGAGAAGAGTTAGAAAATCTGTGAATACATATCTGGATTGGAAAATGCTCAGTAGTTCACAACCTTGGATGTTGTAGAGGAGTTTCCAAAAGTAAGGGACACGGTTGATACACCCAACCTAAGCTTTTATTAAAATTAGGAGCCATCTTTCCACAAAAACATGAAAAGATAATTTTGGCTTTAGTATAAATTACTGCAAATTCTGAACCTGCTTGAAATGCCTGCCCGTGCCTTGAACTCCCCCATGCCTAGCTCTCTGACCAGATCGCAGCCCTCTCTGAAACTTCAGTGACACCTCATAAATAATGGCCTTCCCTGACCATACAACGACCCTCTCTGAGGCTCTAATGGTCCTCATAATTTCTGATTCTAGGGCCAACAAAAAAAATGTAAACAAAAATTAGTGTGATGCTTATCAAAATTCTGTTTTCTGTAACGCCCCTTTTGTGTAACTTTCTGGGCTATAAAGCTGGGCTGTAGGAGAGGTGGGTTTGCTGTCTTGTTTCCACTATTTTGAGAGGAAGATGCAGCCCAGCCACTGAAAATAATAAGCTTGTCTTAATTTGACTTTAATTGGAGTCAGTGGTCTTTTCTTGAATCGTGGTCTAACATTTTGTAGTTCCGCAGCGAGATGAACCTGCCCCAACAGATCACAAGACCAGACTGCTGGAAATTCTGAAGCTGGCCTTCCCTCCAGGGCTCCGTCCTGGAGAGGCAAGTTCCAAGGCCTTGGAGTGAGCTTTTGTTCCGGGGAGAACTGCAGTGAACCACCGCACTAAAACAATTAGCAAGCTCATGGTGGAGGAGGCCTCCATTGGTAAGTAGCACCTATATAACATTTGATATCCGGTAAAGGGAGATCTCTTCTGATGACAGAGAGGTGGCCTGGGGAGGCACACATATACTCCTGTCTGGGACAGTAACGAGAATCATTTTGTCCTCTGTTCTATTCTGTAGTGAATTCCTCTGAAAGGGTAGAGAGGTGCCAACAGACACACAGAAGTTCCTATCCCGGAGCATTAGCAAGATGTTCCATTGCTCCTCTGTTTTTCTGTTTCTGCGCCGAGTTTCTGTTTTTTTTTGTGTTTTTTTTTCTGTGTTCTACATGTTTTTTGTTTGTTTGTTTTTGTGTGTTTTGTTGTGTGATTTCTGTGGAAAAAACTTAAGGATATTGGACATGAAAATGGGTAATAAAGCATGTAAGGCTGACATCCCTTTGAACTGTGTTTTAAAGAACTGTGATGAACGTTACCCCCCTTTGTTAAGCAGGATAAGAGAAGCCACTAGCTGGCTGCCTGGAGCACACACACTGCACAGGGCAATGCCTGCTGGGGACCTAAGAACTGAGTATCTCCCAGGTTAACAATTGAAACTCCTTTAAAACCCCTTGTCCCTTCAGACAAAGAGAGTTACAACCTTTGGGCAGAGACCCCTGTGTTTTTCCTTTGTTCGCAAAGCAGTAAAACTCCCTTTTTCTTTTTCTCAAACCCTGTCCTCATTATTAAATTGGCATGAATTGACTTCAAATTCAGGAAGTGAACTTTAAGTTACAAATTTTGGTACCCCCCACCGCCCCGGAAATTTTTGAGAGCTGACTACTGAAATGTTAGGAGATGGAGCGTGCTTGGGGTGGAACGAAACCAGAAGAGCTAATCCTGTAAGTATAAGGAGGGACTGAGCGACTCCCAGCAGCTGCCAAAGCCCTGTTTTTTCAGAGAATTACCTCCTTCCTTCCCTGCACTGTAAGGATTATGCCACCTCTGTTTTTTTAAAAAAGAGAAAAAGAAAAAGGGGACACTAAATGCAGTAAAGTAACCATGGAGACCCTTGATATTACATTTCAGGTTGTCCCTCTGTGAAAACATCTGGTTCCCTTGTGGGGACATCTATGGTTCCACTGGTGTAGGAGATTTTTCTCTTATCTGCTCTGTTTTAAAGGCTTCTGTCTGTCAGCCATATTCTGGAGCTCCTTTCTGTCTGTCTTGTGTCTTTTTTTCTGGCCCTTTAAGACATGTGCAATGATATGTTGATATTATAAATTGTTTCTTGGGAATGATCTTAGCTGAATGTGTGTCTAAATGATGATGTTTTATTGTAACAATCTGGTATCTGAATGGGTTTTTAAAGCATTGCACAATCTTGCAGTTAAAAGTCGGGTTTAGGTAATTGTTTAGTTTATGATTTCAGATAATTCATGTCAGAGAACTTAAATACTTAGGATGGAAAACTAAACAACACAACTTCCAAGTTGGCAAGTAACTTCCCAATCGTTCAGGCTATTTTTCACCAATTTTGAACTGGGTAGCCTGGGAAAATGTCACTGTGTGTAGCAGTGCATTAAATTGGACAAGGATAGTAAATCATAGTATGGTATCTGTTGACAAAAAAAAGATGTAAAGATATAAAATTTTGTGAATTGTATCTTAAACTTGTTTGATAATTTTCAACATCCAAACCTGAATATTATGGTTGAAATGCCTTAGGCCTGAGGTGTCTGCTCAGATTAGCAGCTTTTCCCTGTTCCTTCTGGACCTCAGCCAGGACTTATGTTGAAATGCAAATGAAAGAAGCCTGCTAACTTAGTAGGAGACTGATCTGAGGCCTAAAAGAAAAAAAAAGTTAAATTGTATGGTATTTACTAATTAATTACCAGTCATTTTTTCTAGAACTCTTATTTTTTTCCTTAGATTCTTTATTTTTTTGAGCTCATGATTTTGATCCTACAGACCTAGGTTAATGTTTTTCTGATCAGTTCTATCTTTGACCAACTGTGGAGTTTTTAAAACATTGCAATGGATATTTCACCTGTGAAAAGCTACAAGACCTTTACTATTATTATGTGTACACACTGTTGTTATGTGTTGTATATCTATATATACATATGTCCGTATATCATATATATGATACACAAATTAACATATATAAAGTGCACTCATAAAAACAACGCTCATAAAAACAAATTTTACAAAGTGGATCTAAAGATCTTTAATTCACGTGATTTAAATTGTTGAATTTAAATTGGATAAACAGATAAAAATAAATGTCTTTAAAACTCAGCTTACAAGTTTTTCTAGGTGTTCAAAAATCTAATAAAATATTAATGTCTACAAAAATTCTAATATGACTTGGTTCTAGGACTTTTCCTTCAACAAAAAAAAAATGGTTTACAATCTTCAATACATTTGTCTAATATTTTGATAAATAAGTAAAGTAAATTTGATATGGGATTACTCATTCATGAGTACTTTTGTTACATATCTGATTGATTTACTAAGGTCTGTAGAAGTGTGTAATAAAGTCTGTATAAGATTGTAAAAATCAGTCATGTGTTAAAGAGACAAAAATTTCTGAAAACATAAGTTTACCCATAACATTGTGTTTTATTAAGTTTTATTTTTTCTAGAGCAAGCAACCATAAAAATTAAACAACTGATTAAATAAGAACTGTTATTTTAGAGCCCTGTACTGCCATTTCTTTAAAAGCTAAACTTGCTTAATGTAGAAACATCAATGTAATTGTGATGCTATTAATGTGCTCCTATCTTTCAGGTATACAAGTCTGTAAGGTAGAAACTTTAAAAGAGCATTATACCAAGCTGGTGTTCTGAAGTTGTATAGTAAAAAAAATATATTGGGCATTCATTTACCAGTTTTCAATAAGATATGTAAAGTTTTAGGTTACTTTTTACATTGGGGAACAATTTAAATGTATTTTTATGTTAATGAGAGCCTTATCTATGCAAAGGTTAAAAACTTTCAGTGTTTATTAAATTCATGTTTTAAATGTGATATCCTATGGTGTTAGCTAATGTTCATGTGACCTCAAACAATTTATATAAAATTTGTAAAATGATATTTAAAAAAACAAAGTTCATCTTTAGAACTAAAACACTTAATATTTATAAAGAGCCCTGCCTTACCTGAGATAAGGCTCTGTGTCCCATATTACTACATGTGAGAATGACTACGAAAGCTGTAGGTAAGATTATGTTTCATTTAAAGTTATGTTCAAAAGTTGTTTTGTTTTCTGTTAAGATTACTAGGATCTCAAACAGGGGATATAATGTATAACTCAGCTAAAAAATTCAGGGGAGCTATTACACGAACTAAGTATTTTTACACTTGTTAAAAAATTTTATTTTGTAATTTCCTTATAAGTGATCTAAAGATTCCCTGTTAGTGTTTTACAGAAGTGTTGCTTTAAGAACACAGCATGGGTTAATTTAAGATAATAAGTCATCACCTACAAGACACCTACAATACAGATCCCAATTAATAAAAAGATAAATAATTATAAACTTATAGACATTAAACCCCAATACTCTTAATATAAGGCTGTTAAAATTTATTTGCTGGATTATTAAGATTAGGATTTAAAATTAAATTTACATGAAAAGAGCCAAGAAAACCAATATTTGGCTCTTGCCCTCTGAGTCAGTCTGAATCCATTGAACAGGGGACTTCTCTAAAAGCTTTGCAACTCTGGGCCTCATAACCTCCCAATCAGGGAGATTAATGAGACCACTGGAAAACAGAAAGCCAATCAGTGCATTTGCTATGAAGAAGAGAGTCATCAGAGAAGGGAGACATCCCTGATGCTTCCGAGGGAAGCCCCATGGTCAAGCAAGACCTGGACCCACCTAGCGCAAATGGCACCAGCAGAACTGAGAAGCTGCTCTCAAGTTTCCCCAGGAATGACTTTCATAAAACTCAGCTAATGTTAACAATAGATAGAAACAAAAGTCAGTTTGACAGCTTCATCTTAAACACTTAGCAAAGAGAGTTAAAACCAAAATACAGCCATTCCTGACATTTTAAATAATAATAATTATAATAATAATAATAATAATAATAATAATAATAATAATAATATTTTAAGGTATTCACTTTATGTTATCCTCCCAAAATAAGTAAGACTGGAGGCCACAAAGAAGGATTCTCAGTCAGCAATGCCTGATAACTATAAGAAGTGACTATCAAGAGGAGCTGCCAGAGGCACAAATTTTAAGTTTAAGGCCTACAGATATTCCTAACCTACACAGGTAGGCTTGGTGTTTGCTAGTATGATTATCCAGCCCTGAGTAACAGAATTAAAGGTTTCTCTATTACACACAGAGGTCATACTAGTAAAAGAATTTTGAAAGATCAGATGACATTAAATTATTAAACTGTATCTTATGGGGAGGGACAAATGTAACACTAAATGTTAAATATTAAGTTGACATTCTGATAACTGGGGATATTAAAGCCTGCTGAGGGAACTTCTATACAGTGACATGTTCCAGCTGCTGCAACATTTTTTCAGTACTCATGGTTTTTGTTTCTCACATAGAAGAACCCTTCCCCAGATGACTTTACAACCTGTTCTTCCCCAACCAGACTTCAAACCGAACTGATTTCTAAAAGGCAACCCATGTCCCTCAACTGACTTCTAAAAGACAAGTCATGTCCCATATGCTGTGCCCACTCACGTCACCCTCTCTCAGCTCTGAAGACGCCAAAATGAGTGACGCCTCTCGTCTAACAACTATGGAGCCAAAAATAAATAGACTATCAATATAAGTAATTAATTATGTCAGGTAAAATCAGGAATCCAGTTTTGGGTGAGTTCTAAAAATTTGGAGACTGTTACCTGAGGAATTAAAATTCCCTCATTGCTCTTTTCCTACCCTATCAAAGATTTGGAAGGGGCACATTAGAAAGGGGGAATGATAGTCCCAACATGATCATTTATTAATATTGGGAGCCATCTTGCCACAAAACCATGAAAAGATAATTTTGGCTTTACTATACATTACTGCAAATTCTGAATCTGCTTTGAATGCCTGCCCATGCCTTGAACTCACCCATGCCTGGCTCTCTGACCAGATAGCAGCCCTCTCTGAAACTTTAGTGACACCTCATAAATATTGGCCTTCCCTGGCCAGACAACGACAGTCGTTGAGGCTCTAATGGTCCTGATAAATTCTGATGAGGGGCCAGCAAAAAACAAAAAATGTAAACTAGCATTAATGTGATGCTTCTCCGAGTTCTCTTATCTGTAACCCGCCTTTGTGTAACTTTCTGGGCTATAAAGGTGGGCTGTAGGAAAGGTGGGGTTGCTGTCTAGTTTCCACCATTTTTAGAGGGAGAGGAAGCCAGTTGAAATAATAAGCTTGGTTTAATTTGATTTTAATTGGAGTCAGTGGTCTTTTGTCATGTCCTGGTCTAACAGGTAAACACTCCACAAATATGGAGCTCTGCCGGCCTAAAACTTCTTGAGAAACTGCCCCTGACCTTGGGCACTTGAAATATATGTTGTTGTCAGGAGCTTTAGCTTCCTTTGTAGTGAGACCATCAAAGCTGGGTCTGCATATCTGTGACCTGGAAGATATAGTTTCTTATTTTCAAATGAACATGAGGCAGCAGTGCTGAATTCTCTCTTTGTTGGGAAACTGTGGCCACTGAAGGCTGAGTGCCTCCCCGTGTGGACTGTGAAGCCATTTGCTCATCTTCCACTTTTCATGGTGTTTATTGCTGTTGCACTGGGAGTTTGGTATTTGCTTCACAAAATACAAGGAGATCAACAGGGACTCAGTGCTGGAGGAATTTCTCATACGTGTGGTGGGTCAGGGTCTGCAGGAGAATACACCAACCAGGCTTCTATCCCACATAGCTTGCCCCCTTAACCATTGCAACCTGATTGTGAACATTGCCCTGAAACCTCTCCATATAACAAGATGCCTTTATATGAAGAGGTCAAACGTATAAGGGATTACGCGCTGCACCATTTCAGCCACAAGCCATTTGGAAGTCATTGGCAGATCCACATGGCCCCACCAGAGATGTTTTATCACACACCTGTGCACCACAGCTCTGTGTCACTATTCAGCAGTCTCCATCTGAGTTTGCCTAGATCTCAGTTTCCAAGGGCGACTCTCATGAGTGGCCTCCTAAAATCCCAACACAATTCATGGCAATTCTTCTCTGAGGTCAGTTCCAGAACTCAGTTTCTAAGGGGAATCACACCAGAGTTCCAGGCATGGTGGCCACAGTCATGTCTTCCAACCGCCACAAAAATGACCACAATTAAAACCAAAACACTCCCACATGGCCCTCATCTTCTTCCATATAGACACTCATCAAATTCTCTGGCTGGAGGTTTTCATAAGGGGCGCAGTCCAAGACAGTGTCCAAAATATGCTCCCTTGCCCCTATTTTCCCTAATTCAATGTGGCCTGAACACCCTTCCTGTGAACCACGAGTGATCAAATATGCCTGCCCTTATTACGGCTTCACTTCTCCAATTTGAGGCCTAATGACTGCCAGTTATAGATTCTTTATGTGAATTGGAGTCATGAGAAAACCCAAGCATCTATGGTCTAGCCTCTGCAGGCATTTGAAGAACTCATTTGTCCCAAAGGATCCCTATTTTCACTTGATGGATGTCAGAAATATTACAGAAGATGGCGAGAATCTTCATACACAATGACTGCTATTTTGACCATTTTGGTTTTGTAGCACACAGGGAATCTTTCTTTAGATCCATCAGGTGCTGAGAATCTAAGCCACAGCCTCACACAGGACCAAGAGGCTGATTAAGAAACATCCCTTTCCAAAGCAATTAATCAAAGAGCCACAGGTGATGCCCATTCATTTCCATTTGAAAACTGTTTTGTTCAGGCTTCACAAAGGGGTGGCCTGAGGCAAAGACCTTCCTGACATTCAGGACAATGGAACAATAGGTAAGCAAATGGCCCAAAGCAAGGATTCTCCACTGAGACTTTACTGGTCACATTCATATCTGAGTTTTCTGAGATCCTCCAATTCCCTTCAGTTATCATGTACATGGTCATGTCACAGAGCTTGGAGGTGATACACATCTTGGACACAAAACCTTGAGCCTAGTCTCGAGAGTGGCCAGAATTCAGGAAGAAAACAGCAAGGTAGTAAGATAGTAGGCATTGCCCATCCATAAGGCGAGTCAAAGTCCATTCACAAATTGGGCAGAATGAATGCTGGGAAGCTTTCTACTAGACAGGACACATCCATTGATGCATTCTCTTTTCTAATGTCTACAACCACGGACAAAGTGGGATACACAGACATAGAAACACTCGCCTTATCAAACAACTTACTAGAAAAAGTCCACTCCAAACCAAACAAACCGCCTTTTCTACCTATTCTCAGAACATGAGAAAAAACCACAAACTCACACCCACACGCAAAAAGGCACCTCCTTCCCCCAAGTAGGTCTGTGACTATCCGGAGTGTCCTCTGACTGGTGGGTCATACTATGTTCCCCTGAAATGGACTATCCATTCTCAGATCTGGTCTCCTCGGCCAACTGTGTGAGGTTGTCAGGAGCCTGTGGTGAGACCCTACGTGCTTTCTCAAGAATGACCCTGGCATTTGGCCATCCTCACATCAGTAGGTACCAAGGAAGAGTGACTCTGTGATTAGTAACACAAAACAAGTGACCCCACTGGGACTGGGACTGGGATTGGCTCTGGGTACCTGGCTTCCTGGATCCCAAGTTTAGAGAGTTCCATTACCAAGGAAGTGAGGTAGGTCACTTCCTTTAGGAACTGAATGAGGTCACTGCCTTGCCAAACACTTTGTTCTAACAGTTGCTTCCAAGTGTTCCATGAGCTGGAGGCTGCCCCTACTTCCTGTGACACTTTCACAAGTTAGAATGATATATCATTCATGGGCACCAAAGAACAGCTCTGCACAAAGGCCTGGTTTGGTCCATCTTCTCTACATTAAGTAGAGAGAGGCTGATTCATACACTTCCCTTCATCCTGACCAGGTTTTTTGCCATGGAAGATGACTTTTGCTCTCTCACGTCCATCATAGCTGCCTACATCTTCTTCAGGGATCCTTTCTGCATGGACCTCTGAGGTTCTCAGCAGGTGGAAGATCCCCTACATTTCTGTATTTTAAGATCAGCTCTGTCCCTGCTCTTCTCTAAAGTTAGATTGAGGGAACACTGTGTAGTTAGGGTTAATATCAGGTTTGATTTGGGTTAGCAATCATTCTGTGGGATGAATAATGGTACTGGGAATCTGTGATATTTATAAGAATATAGACGTATGATTCTAGTATGAAAAACAGAAATCTAGGTAAGATTTGAAGCCCAGAAGAGAATTGGGCCCTTGATTGGGATACTTAGCATTGAAATACTTTCTGCACAGATGTCTCAGATAAATCGATATACAATGGCATAGGACGTTGTACCTTGGATGATTGAATGTCAAAGAGAACCTCCAGTCAAAAAGGGATAGTTGTTAGGATTAGGAAGATAGTCGGTAGGTTTAGAAAGAAGAGTGAGTATAGGATTTGGACAAAAGTTCTTTATCAATAGAGTTTCAGTTAGAGAGTGAATGTTAATGTCATTCCATGTGAAGAGTCAGTCACAATGATGAACTGGGAAAAATATGTAGGAAAGCAGATATCAATAGAGACATTATGAAATCAGGCAAAGTATTAAGTGAGTCATAGGATTAGGCATTTTCAACAGGGTTGAGGTTGAATATATAATCTTAGTAAGAAACAAATATGTAGTCACGAAGAGAATTGACATTTGTGAGCATTAGGCAACCTGGAAAAAAATGTTTTTAGTAATCCATGCTCACTTTACATTTAGGCTTTGGTGAAATTACATAAAATAGGTAGTTGTCACTTTCTGTTTTTCTGTATGCTTAACAAAACACTGTTGAAATCTTGAAAACTTTTTGCTAATCTTGTTTCCAGAATGTCCTGTCCCGAACTGCCAAACTGTAGAATGTATTCCCTCTCCCATTTACACGCAAACCGCCCACTCGCCCTGACCCATCCATAAACTTCCCTCCCTGCCCTCTCCAAGGAAAGTATATAAGCTCTGCTTAAGCTGTTCTCAGGGCTCTCTGCTCTATTCAAGTGAGCTCTGAGTCCCAGAATTCTGGACCCTTGGCTGTTGCATGAGACAGTCTCTTGGTGGTCTCTTCCTCCAACGCTCGCCCGAACTTTACATCTGAGGGCCACAGGGAGATCCAGCAGTGGTGGATGAAAGACAGACAATGGGCTCCTCTCAGGGTGAGTAAGGTGCCTCTTTCTGGTTTCAGGTTTCAGGTTAGGGATGGGCATAATGGCTATTGGTGATGAGCATGAGCTCTCTCTGAGGGTGGCTGACAGACGTGTCACAGAGCCACAGGTCATGTCTCTGGGGGACGCCATGGAGGTCTCGGGAAATCGAGTAACAATAGTCTCCTCGACTCAGTGATATTTTGTTTTGGATTCGGTATTGCCCGCCCATCAGGTTTTGCCGGCTACTCTGTCCTGGTCTCAGTACTGGACGTCCATTGCCTGTCTTTATTGTCTTGTCTTGTTTGTGTCGTGTGTCATTGGTTTCACTGTTTGTGTATCATTCATATGGGACAGAGCACTTCAACGCCTCTGTCCCTGACCCTTGATCAGTGGACCAAAGTCTGCTTAAGGGCTCAGAATCTTTCTTTTTCAGTAAAACGCCGGACCTGGTAGACACTCTGTGCCTCAGAATGACCCACCTTCGGAGTCGGATGGCCCCCAGAATGATGTTTCTACTTCTCACTAATTTAAAAACTCAGAGATATTGTCTTTCAGCCAGGGCCACTTAGCCATCCAGATCAACAGCAATATATCTTAACTTAGCAGGACCTCTGCAAATCTCCTTCTCCATGGGTGAAACCTTTCCTTGAACCTGCCCCCGCTCCTACTCCTTCCCCCACGATTGTATCTCTCAAACCCTCTGCTCCTCCTCCTCCACCCTCTGTTCTCCCTGAGTCTCAAGACTCTACTGGACTCTCCTCCCCCTCCTTATGCCCTGTCCTCGTCCCCCAACCCCCAACTCCCTCTAAGTGATTCCCCTGCTGGTGACTCAGACTCTCCACCATTGGAGGAATCTAGGCCAGCCCAGCTCTCTCCAGATGACTACCCCGTGGCACACACAGCCCCTCCTTCCCTGGAGGAAGCTGGCCCTGCCAATAGAACTCAAAGAACTTGCCGGCAGTGAGTAAATTTTGAAGTGGACACTGGGGCAGTATACTCAGCCCTTAAGACGCCATTGGGCCATCTATCAAATAAAATGACTCTAGTTCAAGGGCCTAATGGCAGTAAATATGGGGCTTAGACAACTAAGAGGACCATGGTCCTGGGGAAAGGAAAAATCCATTACTCCTTTCTAGTAATCCCAGAATGCCCCCCCCCCATTGATGGGCAGAGATCTTCTCAACAAGCTCCAGGCCAGAATAACTTTTATCCCTGAAGGCCCCCAAGTGAAATTTCTAAAACCTTCAGTAGAAACTCCTATAGTCACAGCTTTAACTATGTCAGTAGAAGATGAACATCAACTCGTCACCCCCCCCAAGACTGATCAAACAGGCAAGCTACCCCAGAAATGGATAACAGATTTTGCAGATGCCTAGGAAAAAACTGCTGAGTTAGGCCTAGCCATGAAACAACCTCCAATAACAGTGGGGTTAATAACTACAGCCCACTCAATCAATGTCAAAAAATATCCTCTGAGCAAGAAAGCTAAAGATGGGATAAGGCCCTGTATTCAGAAGTATCTGGCCTTAGGGGTCCTAAGGCCCAGTCATTCAAACTGGAACACACCCCTGGTACCAGTAAAAAAATCCAGGAACTGGGGTCTATCGCTTCGTTCAAGACCTAAGAGAGATCAACAACAGAGTGCAGAACATTCACCCCATGGTACCTTATCTGTACAATCTGCCTAGCACTCTGAACCCTGAGCGGAATTGCTATACTGTTCTGTACTTTAAAAAAATGCTTTCTTTTGCTTGCGTCTGCATAAAGATAGTCATTTGCTATTTGCTTTCGAGTGGGTAGACCCAGAAACCAGAACGTCTGGTCAACTAACTTGGACTAGATTCCCACAGGGGTTCAAAATTTCCCCCACTCTCTTTGATGAAGCCCTCCCCAGAGATCTCAACAACTTCAGAACTATGCACCCTGAAGACACCCTGCTTCAATATGTGGATGACCTGCTACTGGCAGCCAACACCAAGGAAAACTGTGAGTCTGGGACCCAAGCACTATTTTCCGAGCTTGCTCAACTCGGGTATAGTGCTTCTGCCAAATAGGCCCAAATTTGCCAGAAAGAAGTAATCTTCCTGGGATATTCCCTTAGGGGCAGTAAACGATGGCTCACTGAGCCCAGAAAAGAAACCATTGAGCATATACCACCCCCATCTAATAGCAGACAATTCAGAGAGTTTCTTGGGACTGCTGGCTTTTGCAGGTTATGGATACGCGGGTTTGCGTCCTTACCTGCTCCTTTATACCCGCTGTTAAAAGGAGATGCCCAATTCTAATGGACCCCTGAGCACCAGCAAGCTTTTGACAACATCTAATGACACTGAAACTGAAATCCTCAACTTCACTGAGCCCAGCCTGCATTTTCAGAAAGCCCTATGGTACGTTAAAAATGTACATCAACTCACTCACATTGGTTCAAAGAAACTTCAGGCATTCCTGAAGAATAAAGAACAGAGTTTTCCACTAACCAACTCAGAGCGAAAGGAAATAACTGAACAAGTAACAAAAGCCTGTCAGGCCTGTCAATTGGTTAATGCTTACCCTTCCAAGTTTCTTGCAGTTAACCACCTACAAAGATCCAGACCAGGACAATTCTTGGAAGTGGACTTTACTGAAATTAAGCCAGCATGGTATGGACTTAAATATCTCCAAGTTTTTGTAGGTACATTTTCAGGATGGATTGAAGCCTTCCCACAAAAAAAAGGCACAAATTGTGGTCAAGAAGATCCTGAAAGATAATTTTCCAAGATACGGACTGCCTAAGGTAATAGGGTCTGAAAATGGATTGGCGTTCATGGCCTTGTAAGTCAGGGGTTAGCCAGGACCCTGGGGATTAATTGGAAGTTACAATGTGCTTATAGACCCCAGAGCTCAGGACAGGTAAAATAAATAAATAGAAACATTAAAGAGACCTTAACAAAATTAAGCTTAGATATCAGCATAAAAACTTGGACTATGCTCCTGCCTTATGCACTGTTTCATGCAAGAAATACTCATACTCCCTCTGTTTCTTTGTGTAATCTCACGCGCTATAAAATTCTCTATGGTCCCTCCTCCAGTAAGGGACATAACCCCAACTCTAAGACCTAATGATCCCTTCCGCACCTCCTGAGTTGACAGAGTTAAATTTCTTGAAAGAAGACAGTGATATCTGTGGAAACAGCTGGCCACTACCTACCAACCTGGGGACGAGGGGACTCCATATCAATATCAAGTAAGAGACTTCATCTACATAAGACGACATCAGGTGTCATCCCTGGAACCCCGCTGGAAAGGACCATACCAGGTGCTACTTATAACACCTACAGTGGTAAAGGTAGAGGGAATCACTTCCGGGATCCATGCCTCTCATCTCAAGCCTGCGCCCTGTCCAGACTCTGGCTGGAAAATAGAAATGACTGGTAATCCTTTCAAATTGTGTATTCGCCATGTGCATAAGGCTATAGACTCTCCCCTTGGCCAATAGTAGTCCTAAACCTCATCAGCCTGTTCAGCAGCGATGGCTGATCACAAATCATACTGTACTAGAAGTATGCTCTATCTTGCATACAGCCCCCTTAGGGACCTGGTGGCCATCTCTCTACCCAGACATTTGTCAGCTGGCTATAGGTCTTTCCTATTGGGATATCCCTGATGAAGGGGATCCCACTAAAATTCCATTAAATCTTTTCCGTGCCATACGTAATGGAAACAAACATTATGGATGTAGGGACACGTGAGCCAGATACAGGTTGGCTAGCCCAGATTACTATGTTTGCTCAGCGGACTATCAAACCCACAAACAGCCAGGGCTATGTGGGGGAAAAGCCGACTTCTTCTGTAAGTCATGGGATGTAAGCATACAGGGGCTGCCTGGTGGAACCCAAACTCCTCATCAAATTCAGTACTCAGCATTAGGCATATTACCAATTAGACAACCAAAACCGATGGCCCCCAGAGGGGTCTCTAGATGCTCAAATTCTGCATGACCTTTTTGACTTCGGCAAGTGCTCAAATGGTGGAAGGAAATTCCCCTATGTGGAGGCCTTTTCCCTCCTTCACTCACATCCTGAACTATGCTTCTCTAATAGATCCTCACCCTCTGCTTTCTGCTCCAGACTCTCTGCTGTCACTCCCACATAAGCAACCTGATTTCTCCCCTCCAATTACTAGATCAAAAACTGAAGCCTCTGCCGGCTCTTAGACCATTGCCCCCTTGCTGAGGTAACAAGTACTAAG
This sequence comes from Callospermophilus lateralis, assembly GCF_048772815.1. NCBI lineage: Eukaryota > Metazoa > Chordata > Mammalia > Rodentia > Sciuridae > Callospermophilus > Callospermophilus lateralis. Next base: position 323,182 of record NW_027514511.1, on the reverse strand, counting down.
GTACCCATCAACCCACTCACTCCTCTCTTCTCCTGTCAGTGCCCTCACCAGGTCCCACCAAGTCCTCTTACCAACTAAACCAAAGCTCAAAAAGCTAAGGAGAGCCCTCAGCACCCTATCCAAGATGTAATGAAAATGGCCTTTAAAGTTTTTTTTTGTCATCAGTGAAAACAGGTTACTAAAAATTTAACATCGCTCACAGGCTTTTTGGGATACTCACTCCTGTCTTCTCCTCTGCTCTACGTGTTCTACTGCTCAACATTTTGTTGCCTGGAAAATCCCAAACCCCTTTCCCATTATTCTTTTACATCTCTCCTTTCTCATTCTCAGACCATTCTCTTAAACCTCTCTCTCTGAATTTGTTTTACAGAACAGGCGAGGGTTGGACCTCCTCTTCATGAGAGAAGAGGGCCTTTGTGCTGCATTGAGGGAAGAATGTTGTTTTTATGCCGACCATACTGGAGTTGTAAAAAAATTTATGAGTAAGTTAAAAAGATGCCTTGAAGAGCATCAACAAAGGAGAGGGGAACATAAAGGTTGGTTTGTGTCTTTGTTCACATAGTCCCCCTGGTTACCTACGCTTTTATCAACCCTGGCCAGTCCATTAACAAAATCCTCATATTAATGCTAATTGTAGGAACCTGTTTGCTCAACCGTGTAGTTTCTTTTCTACAAGCTCAAATTGGATAAGTTAAACTTATGGTAATCAGACAACAATATACCTCACTAGGAGACATAAAATCAGAGACCCCCCAATGATCACTTTTATGATTAAAAGTAACCAGAATGAGAAGTGGGGAATGAAAGGTTAATAAAATAGGTACTTGTAATACCTGTTTTTCTGTATGCTTAACAAAACACTGTTGAAATCTTGAGAACTGTTTGCTAATCTTGTTCCCAGAATGTGCTGTCCCCAACTGCCAAACTGCAGAATGTACTCCCTCTCCCATTGGCACGCAAACCACTCACTCGACATGACCAATCAATAAATTTCCCTCCCTGCCCTCACCAAGTAAAGTACATAAGCTCTGCTTAAGATGTTCTCAGCGCTCTCTTCTCTATTCAAGTGAGCTCTGAGCCCCAGCATGCTGGACCCCTAAAAAGCCCTTTGCTGTTTCATGAGACAGTCTCTTCCTGGTTTCTTCCTCCAATGCTCGGCCGACCTTTACATTGGTACAATCATAAGTGTGAACTTTCCTTTGTGTGTCCAGAATATTACTGTAATAAAATGTATATGTAGATCAGGTGACAGGAGTGTTTCTTCCACCATTTCTGGGAGCAATATAATGAAGATGTATGAATTAGTATTGGGGATAGAAATAGGTGAACCATGTGTCTATGAATATAGAGATAATGCATGAATAGACAATACTGTGAATAAATAATATAACTGGTTCCAACTTTAAATAATGGATTGAATTGATATCTGAAAATATACAGAAAATCTTATATTGATATAATACATTTAATCCTACCCGTTATATATCTAATTGTAATATTAGGGTTATGGATTCTCATGAAGAGTGTGTGAGTATTGCTTCAAAAGTGATTATGGAAATTGAAAATAATGTGTTTGGAAAGAAGTCTCATGAAAAGACCAGTCAAGAAACCCGGAAGTGTACATGTGTTCTGAAGCAGCAAGTGATTGAAAGTGAAACAAATGCCTAAATATTTGCTAACTTGTAGATAAAATATATATCCTATGATGTGCATTAATTGAAGAAATAGTAATGTACCAGTGTTGACAAAAATTAACGTTAAATACACATCATGTCCCATAGGAATCTACTTGAATTGATGTTAAACTGGGTCAGTTACTGTAGAAATATTAGGATTTGTATGCACCATTCACTCAAGTTAGTTTTCAGTACTAGGAAAGAAATATGTATTTCAGGTGGATGAATATCTCTGAGAATAACCTTGTGAAAAGTTGATTATAAATCCACATATATGAATATTAATTAATTTAGGGAGTGTATAATAAGACTCATACATTTCATATTTTGAAAAATCTGGAGAGTGTGTGTGTATACACACACACACACACACACACACACACACTGAGACATTAAAAATAGCAATATATATATATATCAATCGAAATTCACCATGAAATATATATCATCCACAGATCCAAAAATATTCATTTTATTGAAGATAGATTTATGCATAATGTTGTTGAACTAGCAAGTTTACCCATACATTGAATTTTCAGTTCCAACAGCATTTAGGAGGAGTGATCTCTTCTCACAATTTGTATCTGCCACGTCAGCCACCTCACAAAAATGTACGTGTGATACCAGGTAGTATTCTATATGTGTATATAAAAATGCATGTGCTGAATAGGCTACAGAGAGAGGGAGACAGGAATTCACATATTTGTTAACATTAAAAACACATGGAGAACTATTTCAACAGAAAATTGACTATATTTATAACACCTACCCTTTTTTATGCAAAAGGCAAGTCCAACTCTACACCATGCCTCCACTGAACTGCTTGCATTTCTATTCTGTTTGGGTTATTTTACTGCATCATATTAGGATTAGTAGTCAGAGTCTAGTTTGTTATGGGTTACTGTCTGGGATTCAATATTTCAAATGGAAAATACGATAATGAATCCAATGTGTATGCAAATATGTGCTACACAAAAATCATCCCACTCTCATCCAGAACAAAGCTTTGACATTCCCTTCGTCTGAAGTAAGTCACAGTTAGAACAGTGGTGTTAGAAAATCTGTGAATACATATCTGGAATGGAAAATTCTCGGGAGTTCACAACCTTGGAGGTGGTAGAGGAGTTTCCAAAAGTAAGGGACATGGTAAACACTCCTCAAACATGGAGGTCTGCTAGCCTAAAGACATCTTGAGAAACTTCCTCTGAGGTTGGGCACTTGAAATATATGTTATTTTCAGGAGCTTTAGCTTTCTTTGTAGTGGGACCATCAAAGCTGGGTCTATATCTATGTGACCTGAAGGATATGGTTTCTTATTTTCCAGTAAACTTGAGGCAGCAGTTCTGAATTCACTCTTTGTAGGTAAACAATGGCCACATGGGTCTAAGTGTCTCTCCGTGGGGACTGTGGAACCATTTGGTCATCCTCCACTTTTCGTGGTGTTTTTTGCTGCTGCACTGGGAGTTTGGTATTTCCTTCACAAAATACAATAAGTTCAACAGGGACACAGTGCTAGACGGAGTTCTGTCACTTGCGGTGGGTCAGGGTCTGCAGGAGAATGCACCAACCAGGCTTCTTTCCCACATAGCTTGCCAACTTGTGCATAGAAACTTGATTCTTAACATTGCCCTGAAACCTCTCCATATAAAAACATGCTTTTACATATACGGGTCTCCTGCCTGCACCATGTCAGTCACAAGCAATTTGGAAGCCAATGGCAGATCTACATGGCCACAAGACAAATGTATTATCACACAACTGCACACCACTTTCTAGGCCCACTACTCTGCAGGCTCTAACTTAATGGCATCTCTGTTCTACACCATTTTCATGAAACCCAGTCAATCAAGGAATTGTCTGGTACACTCTTGATCAGCAACAGGACATTCAAAGGTTCTCCAGTGCCACCTGGTCATGGGAATTTCAAAAATTTCATTTTATTTATCTAGCCATTTTTCAAGGATGAAGTTGGAGGCACTGTGGGTTTCAATTCATTCAGGAACCATTAAATGGTGAGGAAGCTCATTTCAATGAAAGCTCTGGAGAATGATAACAGGCAAGGTTTCCCAAAGAGTGTCCAAAAGGTCACATGAAGCCAGCGCTGTTGAGGTCTACAATGTGAGGTCCATGTGTGTTTTGACTCTCAACTATGGCTGCCAAGTTTTTCAGAATAAAATCATGTGATATTCCGGCTGAGATTTCCAGTGCTCCCTGGAAAGCCACCTGGGCCTAGATCTCAGGTTCCAAGGGTGACTCTCATGAATGGCCTCCTTAAATGCCAACACAATTCATGGCAATACTTCTCTGAGGTTAGTTCCAGAACTCAGTCTCTAAGGGAAATCACACCAGAGTTCAAGAGCAGGTGGACCCAGTCATCTCTTCCAACTGCCACACAAATGACCACAATTTAAACCAAAACACTCCCACATGACCCTCATCTTTATCCATATAGACATTCATCATAACCTCTGGCTGTATGTTTCCATGAGGGGTGCAGCACAAGACAGTGTCCAAAATAGACTTCCTTGCCCCTCATTTGCCTAAAGTCTGGGTGGCCTGGAAACACTTCCTGTGAAACAGGAGTGATCAAATAGGCCTGCCCTAAATACTGCTGTGCTTCTCCAATTTGAGGCCTACTCACTGTCATGTATTGATTATGTATGTGATTTGGAGTCATGAGACAACACAAGCAACTATGGGCTAGACTCTGCAGGGATTTGAAGAGCTCATTTGACCCAAAGGATCCCTATTCTCACTTGATGGAGGTCAGGAACCTTACAGAGGAAGGCGAGAGACTTCATCCACAATTACTGCATTTTTTGCCATTTTGGTTATGGATGCAAACATGGGATCTTTCTTTAGATCCATCAGGTGCTGAGAATCTAAGCCAAAGCCTCACAAAAGGCCAAGTGGCTGATTCAGACACATCCCTTTCCTAAGCAATTAAGCAAAGAGCCACAGGTGATGTCCATTCATTTCCATTTGAAAACTGTTTTGTTCAGGCTTCACAAAGGTGTGGCCAGAGGCAAAGGCCTTCCTGACATTAAGGGCAACAGAAGAATAGGTAAGCAATAGGCCCAAATCAGGGTTTCCCCACTGAGACTTTCCTGGTCACATTGATATCTGGGTTTTCTGAGATGCTCCAATTCCCTTCAGCTATTCAGTACATGGCTATGTCACAGAGATTGGAGGTGGTAAATAATTTGGACACAAAACCATGATCCTATTCTGGAGAGTGGCAAAATTCAGGAAGAAAAGAGAAACTTAGGAAGATAGTAGGCATTGCCCATCCATAAGGCAAGCTGAATTCCTTTCGTAAATTGGGTAGGATGAATTCTGGGAAGATTTCTACTACACAGGACACATTCATTGATGCATTCTCTTTTCTAATATCTACAACCAAGGTCACAGAGAGATGGACAGAGATAGAAACACTCAGCTCCTCAAAGGACTTACCAGACACAGTCAACTCCAAACCAAACAAACCACCTTTCCTACCTATTCTCAGAACATGAGACAAAATCACAAACTCACACCCACACCCACAAAGGCACCTCGTTTTCACAAATAGGTCTGTGACCATCAGGAGTGTCCAATGACTCGTGGGCCCTACTATGTTTTCCCGAAATGGCTTGTCCTGTCTCAGATCTGGTCTCCTTGGCCAACTCTGAGGAGTTGTGAGGAGCAAGCGATGAACAACTACATGCTTTCTGAAAAAGTACACTCTTCAGAGCGCTGCTGGCATTTGGCTATCCTCACATAAGTAGGTACCAAGGAAGACTGACACTGTCCTTGGTTATTTCAAAAAACTGAGCCCACTGGAACTGGGACTGGGACTCGCTCTGGGTGCCTTGATTCCTGGATCCCAAGTTCAGATAGTTCCATCACCAAGAAAGTGAGGTAGGTCACTTCATTCAGGAACAGACTGAGGTCACTACCTTGGCGACCACTTTGTCCTAACAGTTCCATTCAACGGTCCCAATAGATGGAGGCTACCCCTACTTCTTGTGACACTTTCACAAGTTAGGATGGTATATCAACCATAGGCACCCAGGAACATCTCTCCACACAGGCCTGGTTTGGTCCATCTTCTCTACATTAAGAAGAGAAAGGCTGATTCAGACACAAACCTTCATCCTGACCAGGATGTTTGCCATGGAAGATGACTTGTGCTCTCTCAGGTTCTTCATGGCTGCCTACAACTTCTCCAGGGATTATTTCTGCATGGACCTTTGAGGTTCTCAGCAGGTGGAAGATCCCCTACATTCCTCTTTTGTAAGACCAACTCTGATCCTGCTCTTCTGTAAAGTTAGATTGAGGGAACAGTGTATGTTTAGGGTTAATAGCATGTTCAATTTGAGTTAGGAATCATTCTGTGGGATGAATAATGGTACTTGAAACCTGTGATATTTACAAGAAAGGGGAAATATAATTATGAAAACAGAAATCTAAGTAAGATTTGAAGCCCTGAAGGGCAAATTGGGCCCTTGAGTTGGATACTTATCTTTGAATTTTGTTCCGCACAGTTATCTCAGATAAATCCATATACAATGGCATAGGACCTTGTACCTTGGATAATTGAATGTAGAAGAGAACATCCAGTCAAAAAAAGATAGTCAGTAGGATTAGGATGATCGTCGGTAGGTTTAGGAAGAAGAGTGAGTAAATGATTTGGACCATAAGTTCTTTCGCAAGAGGGTTTCGAGTAGCGAGTGAATGTAAATGTCAGAACATGTGAAGAGTCAGTCACAAAGATGAACTGGGGAAAATATGTAGGAAAGTAGATATCAATAGAGATATTAGGAAATCAGGAAAAGAATAAAGTGAGTGATTGGATTAGACATTTTCAACAGGCTTGAGGTTGAGTATATAATCTTAGGAGGAAACAAATATATAGTCACAAATAGGATTTACAATTGAGAGCATTAGGCAACCTGGAGATGGATGATTTTTGTAGTCCATGCTCACTTTCCATTTAGGATTTGGTACAATCATAAATGTGACTTTGCATTTTGTGTCCAGAATATTACTGTGATAAAATGTATATGTACATCAGGGAACATGAGTATTTCTTCCACCATTTCTGCAAACAAGTTTTTGAAGACATATAAATTAATTTTGGGAGTAAAAATAGGTGTGCCCTGTGTCTCTGAATATAGAGAAAATGCATGAATAGACCATACTGTGAATAAATAATATAACTGGCTCCAACTTTAAATAATGGATTGAATTGATATCTGAAAATATACAGGAAATTTTATATTGATATACATTCATTCATTACAACCAGTTATACATCTAATGGTAATTTTAGGGTTATGCTTTATCATGAAGAGTGTGTGAGGTTTGCTTTAAAATTGATTATGAAAATCGAAAATAATGTGTTTGGAAAGAAGTTTCATGAAAAGGCCAGTCAAGAAACCTGGAGGAAATCATGTGTTCTGAAGCAGGAAATGATGGAAACTGAAACAAATGCCTATAAATTTGTGAACTTGTGGATGAAATATATATATTATGATGTTCAAAAACTTAAGAAATAGTAATATACCAGTGTTGAATGAAAATGAACCTCAAAATACACACCATGTCCCATAGGAATCTACTTGCATTGATGTTAAACTGAGTCAGTTAGTGTAGCAATATTAGGATCTGTAACCACCATTGACTGTAGTGAGTTTGTTGTACCAGGAAACAAACATGTATTTCACGTGGATGAATATTTCTGAGAAAAATCTTGTGAAAAGTTGATTATAAATCCACATACATGAACATAAATGAATTCAGGGAGTGTATGTAAGACACATATATTTTAAATTTTGAAAAATCTGGACAGTATATATATACAAAACACACACACAGAGACATTAAAATGTAGCAATATATATGCCAATCGAAATTCATCATGAAATATATATCCTCCAGAGATGGAAAAATTTATATTTTAATGAAAATGGATTTATGTATAATATTCCACTAGGAAGGTCACCCATAGGTTGAATTTTAAATTCCAAAAGTGTTTAGGAGGGGTGATCTCTTCTCACAATTTGTATCTGCCAATGCATGCACTCACAATAATGTACTTGTGATACCAGGTAGGATTCTATATGTGCATATAAAAATGCATGTGCTGAATAGGCTACAGAAAAAGGGAGACAGAAATTCACATAGTTGTTAACTTTAAAAACTCATGGAGAACTATATCAATTAAAATTGACAAGATTTGTAACACCTACAATTTGTTATGCAAAAGGCAAGTCCAAATATATGTGATACATCCACTGAACTGCTTGTATTTCTATTCTGTTTGGGTTATTTTTCTCCATCATATTAGGATTATCAGTAAGAGTCTAGTTGGGTATGGGTTATTGTCAGGGATTCAGTATGTCGAATGGAAAATAGGAAAATGTATCCAATGTGTATGCAAATATGTGCTACACAAAAATCTTCCTACTCTCATCCAGAAAAATGCCTTTACATTACCTTCACCCCAAGTAAGACACAATTAGAGGAAAATAGTTAGAAAATATGTGAATACATATCTGCAATGGAAAATAATCAGGAGTTCACAACCTTGGAGGTGGTAGAGGAATTTCCAAAACTAAGGGACAGGGTAAACACTCCACGTACATGGAGCTCTGCCGGAATAATACTTCTTGAGAAACTGCCTCTGTGGTTGGACACTTGAAATATTTGTTGTTCTCAGGAGCTTGTCAGAAACTATGTTCCTTTGTAGTGAGAACATCAAAGCTGACCCTGCATCTATGTCCAATGAACATGAGACAGCAGTGCCGAATTCTCCATTTGTATGTAAACTGTGGCCACTGTGGGTAAGTGTCTCCCCGTGTGGACTGTGAAGCCATTTGGTCATCCTCCACTTTCCATGGTGTTTCTTGCTCCTGCACTGGGAGTTTGGTATTTGCTTCATGAAATACAAGGAGTTCATCTGGGACACAGTGTTGGAGGGAGTTATGTCACATGTGGTTTGTCAGGGTCTGCAGGAGAATGCACCAAACAGGCTTCTATCCCACATAGCTTTCTCCTTGACCATAGCAACCCTATTCTGAAGATTGCCCTGAAACCTCTCCATATAAAAAGATGCCTTTACAAGAAAGAGCCTGCTGGCTGCACCATGTCAGCCACAAGCTATTTGGAAGTCAATGGGAGATCCACATGTCTCAACCACAGATATTTTTTCACACACCTGCACACCACAGCTCTTGGCCCACTACTCTGCAGGCTTCAATATACTGGCATCTCTGTTCTACACCATTTTCATGAAACCCAGTCAAACAAGGCACGGTCTGGTACACTCATGATCAGCAACAGAACATCCAAAGGTTCTCCAGTGCAACCAGGTCATGGGAATTTCAAAAATTTCATGGTATTTATGTAGCCATTTTTCAAGGATGAAGTTGGAGGCACTGTGGGTTTCAATTCATTCAGGAACCATTAAAAGTTGAGGAAGTTCATTTCAAAGAAAGCTCTGGAGAACTCTCACAGGCAAGGCTTCCAAAAGAGTTATGAGTTCCATGTGTGTTTTGACTCTCAACTATTGCTGCCAAGTATTAAAGAATAAAATCCTGTGATATCCTGGCTGAGATTCCCAGTACTCTGTGGAAAGCCACCCTGGGCCAAGCTCTCTGTTTCCAAGGGCGACTCTCATGCGTGGCCTCATAAAATCCCAACACAATTTATGACAATACTTCTCTGAGTCAGTTCCAGAACGCAGTCTCTAAGGGGAATCACACCAGAGTTCAAGCCCAGGTTGACCCAGTCATCTCTCCACACCGCCAAACAAATGACCACAATTAAAACCAAAACACTCCCACATGGCTTCCATCTTCTTCCATGTAGACACTCATCATAACCTCTGGTTGGAGCTTTCCATGAGGGGCACATTCCAAAGAGTGTCCAAAATAAGCTCCATGTCCCTCATTTGGCTAAAGTCAGGGTGCGCTGGAAACCCTTCCTGTGAAACCGGAGTAATCAAATATTCCTGCCCTTAATACTGCTCCGCTTCTCCAATTTGAGGCCTTCTGACTGTGGGGTTTAGATTCTTTATGTGAATTGGAATCAGGAGAAAAGACAAGCCCTTCTGCAGAGATTTGAGGAACTCATTTGACCCAAAGGATCCCTATTCTCACTTGATGGATTTCAGGAACCTAACAGAGGAAGGCAATAGAATTCATTCACAATGACTGAACATTTTGCCATTTTGGTTTTGGATGCACACATGGAATCTTTCTTTAGATCCATCAGGTGCTGAGAATATAAGCCACAGCCTCACACAGGGCCAAGAGGCTGATTCAGACACATCCTATTCCAAAGAAATTAAGCAAAGAATCCAAGGTGATGCCCATTCATTTACATTTGAAAACTGTTTTCTTCAGGGTTCATAAAGGGGTGGCCTGAGGCAAAGACGTTCCTGAAATTCAGGGCAACAGAACAATAGGTTAGCAAATGACCCAAAGCAGGGTTTCTCCACTGAGAGTTTCCTGGTCACACTGATATCTGAGTTTTCTGAGATACTGGCCATTCCATTCAGCTATCCAGTACAAGGCCATGTCACAGTCGTTGGAGTTGGCACCTATCTTGGACACAAATCCATGATCCTATTCTGGAGAGTGGCCAGAATTCAGGAAGAAAAAATGGGACTTAGGAAGGTAGTAGGTTTTGCCCATCCATAAGGAAAGCCACACTCCATTCATAAGTTAGACAGGATGAATTCTGGGAAGTTTTCTAGTAGACAGGACACATCCATTGTTGCATTGTCTTTTCTCGTGTCTACAACCGCGGACACAGTGGGATACACAGACATAGAAACACTCACCTTGTCAAACGACTTACTAGAAACAGTTCACTCCAAACAAACAAACAAACAAACAAAAAAAACGCCTTTCCTACCTATTCACAGAACATGAGAGAAAACAACAAACCCACACTCACAAAGGCACCTCCTTCCCCCAAGTAAGTCTTTGACTATCCGGTGTGTCCTCTGACTGGTGGGCCATACTATGTTCCCCCGAAATGGCCTGTACCCTCTCTTGTTTCCTTGGCCAACACTGTGAAGTTGTCAGGAAAAAGTGGTGAGCCACTACCTGCTTTATCAGGAAAGGTCCCTCTTAAGAGCTCTCCTGGCATTTTGCCATCCTCACATCAGTAGGTACCAAGAAAGACTAACTGTCCTTGGTAAATCCACACAAGTGAGCCCACTGGGACTGGGACTGGGAATGCATCTGGGTGCCTGGCTTCTTGGATACCAAGTTCAGAGAGTTCCATCACCAAGGAAATGAGGTACATCACTTTCTTTGGAACTGAATGAGGTCACTGCCTTGGCAACCCCTTTGTCCTAACAATTGCTTCCAAAGGTCCAGTGAGATGGTGGCTGTCCCTACTTTCTCTAACACTTTTACAAGTTAGAATGTTATATCAATCATAGGCACCCGGGAACAGCTCTCCACACAGGCCTGGTTTGGTCCATCTTCTCCACAATAAGAAGAGAGAGCCTGATTCAGAAACATCCTTTCATCCTGACCAGGTTGTTTGCCATGCAAATTGGCCTTTGCTCTCTTAGGTCCTTCATACCTGCCTACAACTTCTCCAGGTATCATTTCTGCATGGACCTTTGAGGTTCTCAGCAGGTTGAATTTCCCCTACTTTCCTGTATTGTAAGAACAACTCTGTCCCTGCTCTTCTGTAAAATGAGATTGAGGGAACAGTGTATGTTTAGGGTTAATAACAGGTTTGATTTGGGTTAGAAATCATTCTGCTCCATGAATAATTGTATTGGGAACCTGCGATATTTACAAGAATGTAGAGGTGAAATATAATTATGAAAACAGAAATCTAGGTATGATTTAAAACCCACAAGGGCATTGGGCCCTTGATTGGGATACTTAGCTTTGAATTATGTTCTGCACAGATGTCTCAGAAAATTTGATATACAATGGCACAGGACCTTGTACCTTGGAAGATTGAATGTAGAAGAGAACATCCACTCAAAAAAGGATAGTCATTAGGATTTGAAAGATAGTCGGTAGGTTTAGGAAGAAGAGTGAGTATATGATTTGGACCAAAAGTTCTTTAGCAATAGGGATTCAGTTAGAGAGCGAATGTATATGTCAGCACATATGAAGAGTCAGTCACTATCATGAACTGGGGAAAATATGTAGAAAAGCAGATATCAATAGAGACATTACTAAATCAGGCAATGTATAAAGTGAGTGAGAGGATTAGACATTTTCAACAGGGTTGAGTTTGAATATATAATCTTAGAAAGAAAGAAATACGTAGTTACCAATAGGATTGACATTTGAGAGCATTAGGCAACCTTGAAATAGATGTTTTTAGTAATCTATGTTCACTTTCCATTTAGGCTTTGGTAGAATCATAAGTGTGACGTTTACAATTTTTGTCCAGAATATTACTGTGATAAAATGTATACATAAATCAGGTGACATAATTATTTCTTCCACCATTTCTGGGAGCAATATATTGAAGACGTATAAATTAGTATTGGGGGTAAAAATAGGTGTACCATGTGTTTATGAATATAGAGATAAAGCATGAATAGACCATACTGTGAATAAATAATATAACTTGATCCAACTTTAAATAATGGTTTGAATTGATATCTGAAAAATTACAGGAAATCTTATACGGATACACAATCATTCATTCCAACCAGTTATTCATCTAATGGTAATATTAGTGTTTTGGTTTATCATGAAGAGTGTGTGAGTTTTGCATCTAAAGTGATTATGGAAATCGAAAATAATGTGTTTGGAAAGAAGTCTCATGAAAAATCCAGTCAAGAAACCCTGACAATACATGTGTTCTGAAGCAGGAAGTGATTAAAGTTGAAACAAATGCCTATAAATTTGCTCACTTGTGGATGAAATATATATCCTATGATGTGCAAAAGCTGAAGAAATAATAATGTACCAATGTTGAATAAAAATAAACATCAAATTACATATCATGTCCCATAGGAATATACTTGCATTGATGTTTGACTGGGTCAATTACTGTAGAACTATTAGGATTTGTATACACCATTCACTGAAGTTAGTTTTCACTACTAGTAAACAAATATGTATTTAAGGTGGATGAATATTTCTAAGAATAATATTGTGAAAAGTTGATTATAAATCTAAGTCCATGAACATGAATGAATTTAGGGAATTTAAATAAGACACATATATTTCATAGTTTGAAAAATCTGGAGAGTGTATATATATATATATATATATATATATATATATATATACACACATATACATATATACACAAAACACACACACAGACATTAAAAAGTACTAATATATATGCCAATCGAAATTCATCTTTAAATATATATCATCCACATATGTAAAAATATTTATTTTACTGAACATGAGTTTACGTATAATGTTGTTCTACTAGGAAGCTCCCCTATAGGTGGAATTTTCAGTTCCAACAGTGTTTAGGAGGAGTGATCTCTTCTCACAATTTGTACCTGCCAATTCAGCAACCTCACAAAAATGTACCTATAATACCAGGTAGGATTTTATAAGTGCATATAAAAATACATGTGATGATGAATAGGCTACAGAGAAAGGGAGAGAGGAATTCACATAGTAGTTAATTTTAAAAACACATAGAGAACTATTTTAATTAAAAATTGACTAGATTTATAACACCTACCGTTTATCATGCAAAAGGAAAGTTCAACTATATACCATGCCTCCTCTAAACTGCTTGAATTTGTATTCTGTTTAGGTAATTTTTCTCCATCATATTAGGATGAATAGTCAAAGGCTAGTAGGGTATGGGATAGTGTCATGTATTCAGTATTTCAAATGGAAAATTGAAAAATGGATCCAATGTGTATGCAAATATTTGCTACACAAAAATCTTTTCAATCTCATCCAGAACAATGCTGTGACATTACCTTCGCCCCAAGTATGACACAGTTAGAGGAGAAGAGTTAGAAAAATCTGTGAATATATATCTGCAATGAAAACTGCTCAATTTTCACAACTTTGGGGGTGGTAGAGGAGTTTCCAAAAGTAAGGGACAATGTAAACACTCCACAAAGGTCGAGACCCTTTGCCCACAAGGAAGACGCAACTCAGGAATCTTCTTTCAGCAGTTTATTCAGGCCCTTGATATTTCTTCTTCTTCCTTGTTGGATGCCCCTCCCAGCCTTAATAAAGCATCCCAAGCCCCAATGCAAAGCTGCCACGTGGAACTTTCTCACAGGGTGCTGAAAAACCATGCACCAACTCTCCCAAACAAGCAGTTGTTTGTTACAGACCACAGTGGAGCCAGCGCCATCCTGCAATGGCGACCATAATCTGCAGAAGAGGCTCACCACAGTTCCCCCTTTCTGTTTTCTGAAAACAATACAGGCGAGAGTAGAGGTCCTATCCCACTGTGCAGAAGTGGCTGCATAGTATGGCTCAGTCCTAAGGAGGGCCCAGCCCCAGATCAGAAGCCATATCAGCCGACGCCTTTTTCGTGGGGCGGGGCGTGGACATCATACCCGCATGCAATAGGACATGCTCTCCTTGAGGTCCACTTCAAGGATCACTCAAGTGCAGTGCCTTGCCTCGCATCCTGTATCATGACGAAGGTGGACGAAGGGGGACAGCTGAGGCTGAACTGTGGCTGTACACAACGACAAACGAGTTGACAGCACCCTGAAAGAAAGGCACGGACTTTAAGGCAATAGAGAAGCATTAGTGTGGAAACCCACCTGCGTGCAATGGCAGCAAGACCGGCAGAGTGCAAGGGCTTTCCAACACTAAGAGAATAACGAGGAAAGACATGCCGATCCCAGTGCAATGTTATAATAACTTGGGGTGCAACGACCATGTCAAAGATTTACTGTTTAAGATGCGCAAGCCAGACTTGAGGTGAATTGCCATTTTCTAAAGCTGCAAGAGCTTGGATGATCATAGCCTTATCGTGAGCATTGCGGGCCTTGAGGCAACAGAGAAACCACAAACAGAGAAACATACCGAAGCAACACATTGCACCAAAACTGCCTACCCCCACCCACTGTTTAAAAAAGGAAAAAGCAGAAGATATCCAATCGGTGAATTTACCCAAAGTCACGGGATCAACACGGGTGTTATTCAAGACACCTATCTGGGTTAGTTGAGACTGGATCATGTCTTCCGCTTCCATGGACCAATTTCCAGCCAAATATTCGCCAATGATGCGGGAAACATTCCTGGAATCATTAAATCTGACAGAGGTTATGCATAAATGTGCACGTTGGTCAACACAACCCAAAAGCACTAAGTCAGCCAATTCTTCTACCTGAGCTTGGAGTAAATCTATTCTTTGGTTGGCAGCTAAAATCCCTGACAAAAAATGTTGATTAATTGTATTTTGGGATTCAAGTATGGTGGAAGTTTGTTGGACAACTTGATTAATGGTGGCAGCAGTTTGTACTTGATTGGCCATAGCCACTCCGGCCGTAACCGCTGCAGCAGCAGATACCGCCACGGCTGTCACTATAGCCGCTGTGATTCCAAAATCTCTGTGGACTCTAAGTAGCTCAACAATAGGGAATTTATCAGGATCTGCAGTGACCGGGATTGGGACAAAAGTTGGAATTTTCATAACCACTGCTACAGTCCAGGAACCATTCCAACACTCAGATAAGAGACTGGTAGTATGAGAACAATCCAGCATCCCCGACAAGGTGGCCTTAGCCAAAAGGAATAAGAAGGGGGATTGGACACAGACCATTGCAGGAGGCATTGTGGCATTATACAACAGAGAGTTGAATGAAACAGATGTAAGTGTATTACCTCGTTCACTTTCCCTATCAGTACCAGAAACATTAGTCAGCCAACTTTTGGCTCCTACCAACTGAGCCAATGCAGAAATATCGGCTGAAGCCCCCTTTTCATTGGAAATCAGCCATTGAAACCAGGACCAACCTACTCCTGTAGAGGAGCTGGCACTATTGTTAAAGTTATAAACATACCTCTTAAGAGAGGGGGAAAGGGAGAAACCTTTAGCAACTTGATGTTTCTCCCAAGAATGATCCTGACAAGGCGTAAATGTTGGGGGGAAACCAAGATTAGGGGAACAGTAAGGAGAGGCCTTGAAATGAGTGACATCATGAATACTACTAGAAGAAGGAGGCACTGGGATTAGTACCTCGGAGATAATAGCCAAGGTAGATATGTTAAGAGCAGAGCTACTGTTTGCGGGGGTTCCTGAGCCTGATTGCTTCCCCGAAGCTACCTTGCTCAATACAGCACTGATAATGCTCCCTGAGACCTGATTGGACCGCAATGGGTCCTCCCAGTTAGTCAAATTTTTGGTCTTAAGGCTAATGCAATTAGCGTTTTTAAGTCTGAAAGAAAAAACTCCTGTTAGATTAACTTGAGATTGATTAAAAATTCTCTCCATGTCCCCTCTAGGAGAGGCACAGGGAGCAGACATCTCACATGAGGTAGAAAAAAGAGTGGGGAGGACACTAGAATTACCATGAACCGGCATCGGCATTGGCCATGCCCGTGCCACTGCCCACCACCGCATTGGTGTCGCCTGTGCCATCGGCACCAGCACCAGAGCCAGAGCACTTAGCAGAATGAAGATCCTCATCACAGAATTGTTGTGGTATCTCTTGTTGCTGGTCAGTTGATGTCGAGACTCTTCTTGTCAAGCGTTCAGGGACCCACAACGGTTCCGTACGATCCTGGGGAAAAACACATACAGGTCCTCGTGCCCATGTCAGCACGGGGTCAGGGCCGTTCCATTGGCACGTAAGAACATCCTTCCACTTAACATAGTCAATCACAGAGGGCTGAGGGGACACATGTCTATTGGCCGCAAAGCCACCATGAATATCCAAATTCGAAAAATTAATGGTAAAGAGAGCTAAGGACAGGCGTTCTTTAGGAGTGTGTTCAGCTCCTATTCCCCCTTTTTGTTTTTGTAAAGTTTCCTTTAAGGTGCGATGAGCACACTCAACAATGCCTTGTCCTTGAGGATTGTAAGGCAAACCATGAGTAAGTTGCACTCCCATAGTAGAACAAAAAGCTGTAAATTGTCTGCCAGTATAAGCAGGTCCATTATCAGTCTTAAAGGATGCAGGTGCACCCCATGCTGCCCATGCCTCTAAACAGTGAGTAATGACATTACGTGCCTTTTCTCCTGATAAAGCAGAAGCATGGGTAATTCCAGAGCACGTATCAACAGAAACATGCACATACTTGAGGTTACCAAAGTCAGGTATATGTGTCACATCCATTTGCCAAACAACCAATGGCTTTAATCCCCGTGGGTTTACTCCATAATTAGGGGGATGAAGAAATGTGACACAGTGGGGACATTGCAATACTATCTGCCGAGCATCCGCTCTTGAAATGGAAAAATGCCTGTGCAGCGTTAATGCATTAACATGGAAGATTTGGTGAAACAACTTAGCCCCCTCTAAGGAGGAAGCCAAGCATATCAATTGACCTCTAGTGGCTAAGTCCGCACGCACAGGCATTACCCTGGGATAACGTACCAGGAAGAGAGGTGTGAGCCCTGATGTGCATTGGATAAAAAGAAGCAGTGCGGTTAGAGATAAGCTGTTGAAGCTGAGTAAAGTAAGCAGACACATTGTGGGCATCACTAATAGCTCCCACGGCCTCCAGGACTTTTAGTGCTTGTACCACATACCTGGAGTCCGAAATAAGATTAAAAGGAAAAGAACACTGTTTAAAAACTTCAATAACAATTTGTAGTTCTATCCATTGTGGATTTCCAGGAGCAAATTGATGCTGGATAGGGGGAGAGTCATTAATTACATAAGCTCCCATTCCAGACTTGGAACCATCAGTAAAAATGTTAACAGCCCCCGGAATTGGACTGGATGAAGTTACCTTAGGGAAAATGATGGGATGTTCTTTAATAAAATGGAGTAATGGATGAGAAGGGTAGTGATTATCAATACCCCCTTGAAACGAGCAACACAGAATAGCCCAGTTGTCTAGAGTAGCACATAAAACATTAAGTTGAGCTTTAGTGTAGGGTATGATAAGAGAAGAAGGTGATTGGCCGAAAAATTGAATGCTTTGTTGAATCCCTTTAAGTGCCAACGCTGCAACAGCATCAGGATAATATTCTAAGGATTTTCCTGGGGATACATGTGGGTGGATCCATAGTAAAGGCCCATCTTGCCACAGTACTCCAGTAGGCTGCCGCATAGTGGCAAGCACACATAACTGGAAAGGTTTATCACTCTGGAGCCTGCATAGAGTGGCATGCTGTATAGCTTTTTCTACTTTTATAAGGGCCGCTCTAGCCTCAGTAGTGAGGCTACGAGGGGAAGCAAGATCTGGATCACCGTTAAGAGTAGCATACAAAGGCTGGAGCACAATATTAGGAATATGTAAATATCCTCTTATCCAATTAATGTCTCCCAGCAATTTTTGAAAATCATTTAGAGTTTGGAAATCTTGAGTCCTGATGGTAATTTTTTGTGGTTTTAATTTGTCATACCCAATTGTCGCTCCCAAATACCTGATAGAATCCCCTGTTTGAACCTTTTCAGGTGCGATGTGCAGTCCATGTTGAGCCAACAGCATCACGAGTTCTTTATAAGCCTCATTAACTGTCTGTTCTAATTTTGCGGCCAATAACACATCATCCATATAATGAATGATCTTGGTGGAGGAATACTTATGTCTGAGAGGTGCGAGTGCCTTCCCCACATACATTTGGCACATCGTGGGACTGTTAGCCATCCCCTGTGCCAACACCACCCACTCAAACCTTTGATCTTGTTCCTCGTGATTACACGAGGGAAGGGTAAAAGCAAAACGTTGTGAATCTTTAGGATGCAAAGGAATGGAAAAGAAACAGTCTTTAATGTCAATAACAATTATATCCCAGCCTTGAGGAACAGAGGAGAGCAGAGGCAGCCCTCTTTGAATGGGTCCCATAAGTTGCATCTGAGCATTAACTGCTTGTAGATCATGCAGTAGGCGCCACTTCCCTGATTTTTTCTTAATGACAAATATGGGAGTATTCCATGGAGAAGTAGAAGGTTGGATGTGACCCAAATCAAGTTGTTCTTTGACTAGATCATGGGCTGCTGCCAGTTTAGCCGAGGGAAGAGGCCACTGAGGCACCCAAACAGGCTCCTCGGTGAGCCATGTTATGGGTATTTGAGCCCCAGTGGCCCCTAGGAAAAACCCAGACCAAACCTGTTAAGCTTTTGATGAGCTAGCACAGGATGCTTATGCCCCTGTAGGTGCCTATTAGGGTCCCCAAAAATCTTTCCATCGGCCTCCACCATCCTTGCTACAAAATCTGAAAAGGGTTCTGTAGAGCCCTGCAGAATCTTAGTCAAGTTACCAGACACCTCTCCTCTATTTGGAAGTGACTTCCATGCCCGAATGCAAATGTTGTTAATTTGATCATATGCCTCAGGAGGGAATCCTGTCTGTTGATTAGCAAATCTGCCTTGTCCTAAAAGCATATCCTTGTCCCAATGGGGGTGTCCCGCGGCATAGTTTTGGGCGGCCTGCTCAACAGCGCCCTCTAGCAGAAAGGCTCTCCAGTCCAAATATTTACCTGGAGAAACACAAGCCCGAACAAGGCTAGCCCAATCTGAAGGAGTCATACAAAATCTAGCAAGTCCCTCCACCTGAGTAAGGGTGAAAGCGGCATCCACGCCATAAGTGCGGAAAGATTCCGCCAAGGTTTAAATTTTCTTAAAGTCTAAAGGCTCATGATATCTTCCCCTGTTATTGTCCTGAAATACAGGGTATGCAAGTCCCATATCTGTATTAACTGTCCTCCAAACTTGCGCATGAAAATATATCCCGGAATTTTGGCTCCCCCCCACATACGGGGGTGGGGCAACCGGCACCATATCTTCTTTGAGATATTCTACCTCCTCCTCCTCAGATTGTTGTTGACCGATATTGGATCCCGTCCCCTTTTTACAGTAGGCCTGCGTGCCCTGTATCCCTTTTTTCCTTTTCTTCACTTTTATCTTTCGTAGTTGTTGTAACAATATATCAAGGTCCTCAGAACTCTCTGAGCCACTTGTGTTCTCAGGCGTTTTTAATTCAGCCAAGTCTGGGTAGAGCCTTCTCCTATTTTTAGTTTCAGGCTCTTTTGCCTTCTCACTACTCTTACTCCCAATGTTCTCTGCCACTTCACTATGTGATCCTTCAGACTTTTCCTCATGTAGTTGCTCAAAAACTTCTTGTCCTTTAGTAAGTGCTTCCTGACATCTGCCATCTGGGAGGCAACTACGGATCATCTTCCAAAGGGGTATCACCCCACCCTCTAATATGCCCTGCTCAGAAGCAAAGTCAAGATCTGTGCCTAACTTATCCCAGCTAGGTATAGTAAGGCTGCCCGAGAACGCAAACCACAGTGCAGCAATATCTGTCTTCCGTAAAAATCTCTGTAAAGTACTACGTTTCACTTCTAGGCCCTTGCAACGTAACAGGTTATCTAGGGCCAGGAGAAGCGGACTTGAAGATACGGCACTCATGACACAACAAAAGACACACAAAAAACAAAAGTGAAAGTAAGAGCGAAAGTACACAGTGCAGCTGCAATAAGATGTAATGCTCTCTCTGGCTTTACAGAGGAGCTGCTGCTTTGATAGCGGGTCCCACTTACCTGGGACTAATCCCCGCTTTGACCGCGGGTCCCACTTACCTGGGACTAACCTCCGCTTTGACCGCGGGCCCCACTTACCTGGGACTAACCGGTGCACCACCCCTGACTGCTGAAAGTTCTGGTTCCCTGGTTTTCAGCACCACTTGTCGCGACCCCTTGCCCGCAAAGAAGACGCAACTCAGGAATCTTCTTTCAGCAGTTTATTCAGGCCCTTGATATTTCTTCTTCTTCCTTGTTGGATGCCCCTTCCAGCCTTAATAAAGCATCCCAAGCCCCAATGCAAAGCTTCCACGTGGAACTTTCTCACAGGGTGCTGAAAAACCATGCACCAACTCTCCCAAACAAGGAGTTGTTTGTTACAGACCACAGTGGAGCCAGCACCATCCTGCAATGGTGACCATAATCTGCAGAAGCGGCTCACCACACACAAACATGGAACTCTGCTGGCCTAAAGTCTTCTTAAGAAACTCCCTCTGAGGTTGGGCACATGTAATATATGTTGTTCTCAGGAGCTTTAGCTTCCATTGTAGTGAGACCATCAAAGGTGGGTCTGCATCTATGGGACCTGGAGGACATGGTTACTTATTTTAAAATGAACATGAGGAAGCATTGCTAAATCCTCTCTTTGTAGGTAAACTGTGGCCACTGGGGGCTAAGTGTCTCCCCATGTGCACTGTGAACCCATTTGTTCATACTCCATCTTTCGTGGTGTTTCTTGCTGCTGCACTGGGAGTTTGGTATTTGCTTCATGAAACAAGGAGTTCAACTGGGACACAGTGCTGGAGGGAGTTCTGTCACGTTTGGTGGGTCAGGGTCTGCAGGAAAATGCACCAACCAGGCTTCTATCCCACAAGCTTGCCTCTTTGAGCATAGTAACCTGATTCTGAACATTGCCCTGAAACTCCTCAATATCACAAGATGCCTTTACATAGAAGGGTCTGCTGGCTGCACCATATCAGTCTTAATCCATTTGGAAGCCAATGGCATATCCACATGGCCACACCACAGATTTTTTATCACACACCTGCCCACAATTTCTCTAGGTCCACTACTCAGCAGCCTCCAACTTACTAGCATGTCTTTTCTATATTATTTTCATGAAACCCAGTCAATCAAGGCACCTTCAGGTATACTTATGATCAGAAACAGGACATCCAAAGGTTCTCCAGTGCCACCTGCTCATGGGAATTTTAAGCATTTCATGGTATTTATCTAACCATTTTTCAAGGATGAAGTTGGAGGCACTGTGGGTTTCAATTCATTTAGGAACCATTAAATGGTGAGAAAGCTCATTTCAATGAAAGATCTGGAGAACTCTCACAGGCAAGGCTTCCCAAAGAGTGGCCAAAAGTTCACATGAAGCCAGGCCCATTGAGGTCTACAATGTGAGGTCCTTGTTTGTTTTGACTCTCAACTATGGTTGCCAAGTCTTTCAGAATAAAATAATGTGATATCCTGGCTGAGATTTCCAGTGCTCTGTGGAAAGCAACCCTGGGCCAAGACTCATTTTCCAAGGGCGACTCTCATGCGAGGCCTCCTAAAATCCCAACACAATTCATTGCAATACTTCTCTGAGGTCAGTTCCAGAAATCAGTCTCTAAGTGGAATCACACCAGAGTTGAAGCCCAGGTGTAACCAATCATCTCTTCCAACCGCCACACAAGTGATCACATTTAAAACCAAAACACTCCCACCTAGCCCTCATCTTCTTCCATAAAGACACTCATAATAACCTCTGGCTGGAGGTTTACTTGAGAGGCACAGCCCAAGACAGTGTCCAAAAGAAGCTCCCTTACCCCTCATTTGCCTAAAAGCCCGGACTCCCTTCCTGTGAAACAGGAGTGATTAAATATGCCTGCTGTTAATACTGCTTCACTTCTCCAATTTGTGGCCTACTGACTCTGGAGTTTAGATTCTTTATGTGAATTGGAGTTATGAGAAAACCCAAGCACCAATGGGCTAGACTCTACAGAGCTTTGAAGAACTCATTAGACCCAAGGAATCCCTATTCTCACTTGACGGAGGAAGGAACATTACAGAGGAAGGTGAGAGACTTCATGCACAATGACAGCTCTTTTGGCCATTTTCGTTTTGGATGCACACATGAGATCTTTCTTTAGACCCAACAAGTGCTGAGAATCTAAGCCACAGCCTCACACAGAACCAAGAGGCTGATTCAGACTCATCCCATTCCAAAGCAATTAAGCAAAGAGCCCAAAGTGATGCCCATTCATTTCCATCTGAAAACTGTTTTCTTCAGGCTTCACAAAGGGGTGACCTGAGGCAAAAACCTTCCTGACATTCAGGGCAACGGACAAATAGGTAAGCAAAAGACCCAAAGCAGGGTTTCTCCACTGAGACTCTCCTAGTCACACTGATATCTGAGTTTTCTGATATGCTCCCATTCCCTTCAGCTATCCAGTACATAGCCATGTCACAGAGCTTGGAGGTGGTACATAACTTGGAAACAAAATCATGAGCCTATTCTAGAGAGAGGCCAAAATCAGGAAGAATACAGGAACTTAGGAAGATTGTAGGTGTTGTACATCTATAAGGCAAGCCACAGTCCATTCATAAATTAGGGAGGATGAATGCTGAGAAGCTTTCTACTAGACATAACACATCCATTGATGCATTCTCTTTTCTAATATCTACAACCACAGACACAGTGGGATACACAGACATAGAAACACTCGCCTTGTCAAAGGACTTACTAGACACAGTCCATTCCAAACCAAACAAACTGCCTTTCCTACGTATTCTTAGAACATGAGACAAAACCACAAACTCACACACATACCCACAAAGATACCTCTTTCCCCCAAGTAGGTATGTAACTATCCAGAGAGTCCTCTGACTGGTGGGCC